>NW_024070210.1:74728042-74799919 GCF_014754425.2 Oryx dammah | reverse complement strand
TAAGGCTCTGTCCACACTCTCTGCTCACATCACTGTAGTCACTCTCTCCTTTGGCCCTGCCATCTTCATCTATGCTTTCCCATTTAACAGTTACTCTGTAGATAAATTTCTTTCTGTGTTTTACTCTATCATCACTCCTCTCCTTAATCCAATTATTTACACTCTGAGGAATCAGGAAATGAAGGCAGCCATTAAGAGACTGAGCAACCAGCATATTGGTTCCTGGCTCACCCCCTAAATATTGTCTGTTGTATACAATTGTTTTTTGTTCTCTGCAATTTGGGGGTTGTTATTGTTATTGTTTAGTTGCTCAGTGTTGTCCGATTCTTTGCAACCCCATGTATGGTAGCCCAAGAGGCTCCACTGTCCATAGAGTGGGTTACCAAATCCTCCTCCAGGAGATCTTCTTTATCCAGGGTTAAATAAAACCCATGTTTCCTAGACTGGCAGGTAGATTCTTATGGCTGAGACACCAGGGAAGACCATTTAAATATTTCTTCAAATAATTGAAATCAAATGTTAAATAATATTAAATTTCCACCTTACAAAATGTGAGGAATATTAAGGTATCTTTTTATTTTATTGGAAAATATTCTTAGCACAAATGTAATACATAAATAAGCTTGCATTCATTACCTCCTTTCCCTCCTTGTCTTAGAATTCAAGGGAACCCTTATGAATGTTTAAAAAAACAGAATACACATACATGGTTATCACACAACACTGCTCTCTGCTTTGCAGAAAATAATGAGGGGTCATCCATATTAGGCGTGGTGATGTTAGATCATGTTAAGGAGAATCTTCACAGAAACACATTAAGAAAGCTAAAGAATAGATATTTGAGTGGGAAAAAGAGCATTTCAGGCAGAAGGGCCAGTTTATATGGATATTGTAAAGTGAGAAAGTCATTTTAGGTACCAAAGACAGACATTTATGAAGGAGGTTGATGAATAAAAGGAAGAAAGACCTATGCAGAGATTATATAGAAAGGTAGAGACCAGAGTATTGAGGCCTTGTGAATCCTAGTTTTTAGCAATATAAAGCAATTAAAGAGTTTTGAGAATGGGAGGTTTAAGAATAGATTCAACATACTTCTAAAGTGTCATGAAGGTTTGTCTTCTTAAGTGGAGAATAAATTGTAATAGAAATGAAGACAGAGAAAATAGTGGGCTATTTCAGGTTACAAATCTGAATTTATTAATGATTCAGTGAGTTTATGGAAACATTGCAAAGAGTCCTTCTAAAGACTTATTGGAAACCTAAATTATGCAAACATCTTCTGGGACCACCTCTTTTGATGTATTTTATTAACATATTGCAAAACCAGGAACCTGGAATAGGCATATTTTCTGTCCTTATTTTCATCTTATTTGTTTGTTCCCCTGTGTTAGATTGTATCTGCCTGTAGGGAAAGAGCAAATTAGCCGAGATGGCATGGTCAGGCTCTCTCACCCTACAGCCTCGCGCTCTTGCCCCACATTTTGCAAATAATGATTCTGTAACAGCTCTGATCACTTGGAGCACTGCGCATTCACATCACCAGGTCCTGCTTGCCTGTGGGCTACTTTGTGTGATACAGGTATCTGAACTCCACCTGGAGAGCAGAGGCATTACTGCTGCATCACGGCTGTGTCCGTGGGTAAGCCACGGCAGGAGAGAAGATAGCACGTCCGCTTATACCACTGCCGCGTCAGCCAGGAGAGAATACAGTTATGGCCACTTGCCAGCCAAGAAAGAGGTTGTGCTGTGGTTTTCTTCCAGCTTCCCCACTTGCACCTTGTCTATCATGGGTTCAAGGAACAGAGCACACAGTATGAATAGCTAGACAATTGGCATCACGAACAGGATAAGAAGCAAGACACTGCCCAGTTTTAGTTTGACCTTAGACATTGTGCACCTAATATTTCAGTTTATCCTGAAAAATTATATGTGTACCATCCTTAACCACTGGTATGGGTAATCTCATCTGGATATCAATACTGTGCTCATATTATCCTTCTAATTTCTATTTTTAAGAATGCTCTGCTCTCTTGCAAACATCCCCTCAAAGGTCATGCTATGTTGAGGTATATATCACCTTAGCTGAAATATTTTTTAATGGCAATTCTAATTGCTAGCAGTTGCCTGGAGAACTACATTGAAAAAAAATTCTGAGGTTCAGTTAGAAAGAATAAGAAATTTATTAGCAATATCTACTATGGGCTTTGGAAATGAATCATATTTATCACATATTTATGACCCTCACTTTCTTGTAAACTTTTCAAGAGGTGACTCAGATGGTAAAGCGTGTCTGCCTACAATGTGGGAGACCTGGGTTCGATCCCTGGGTCGGAAAGATCCCCTGGAGAAGGAAATGGCAACCCACTCCAGAATTCTTGCCTGGAGACTCCCATGAGTGGAGGAGCCTGGTGGGCTACAGTCCATGGGGTCGCAAAGAGTTGGACACGACTGAGCGACTTCACTTCACTCACTTTCAAGAGGATTGTAATTGAGGAGACATGGCAGAGTTACATATAAGAATAAAGACAGAAAAATTCCTCAAATAGGTGAAATCCTCTGCAGTCATGTACTGCTACTCAGATAGCCCTTAGAAATTTACCTGCTTAATTATGTTTTACCGTAAAAGTTTTACTGTAGTAACCTCCATAATATTCTTTTAATACTGTTGATTTACCATGAAGTTAAACATAATTGTAAAAGACTACATGAAATTCCAAATCTGCTGCTACTGCTAAGTCACTTCAGTCGTGTCCGACTCTGGGACCCCATAGACGGCAGCCCACCAGGCTCCCCTGTCCCTGGGATTCTCCAGGCAAGAACTCTGGAGTGGGTTGCCATTTCCTTCTCCAATGCATGAAAGTGAAAAGTGAAAGGGAAGTCGCTCAGTCGTGTCCGACTCTGTGCGACCCCATGGACTGCAGCCCACCAGGCTCCGCCGTCCATGGGATTTTCCAGGCAAGAGCACTGGAGTGGGGTGCCATTGCCTTCTCTGCTAAACTCCACTAACTAATCACTTCTTGAGTACCATAAATCATTTATTGATTACCCTGGAGAAAGCCAGGGGTTTCCCTGGTGGCTCAGACAGTAGGGTGTTTGCCTACAATGCGGGAGACCTGGGTTCGGTTCCTGGATCTGGAAGATCCTCCGGAGAAGGAAATGGCAACCCACTCCAGTACCCACGGATGGAGGAGACTCGTAGGGTACAGCCCATGGCGTCGCAGAGTCAGACACGACTGAGCGTCTTCACTTCACTTCACTGGTGAAGGCCTCCTTTGCTGTTCTAGCTTAAGAGTGTGTGTGCTTCTTTCTCTCTCTCTTATTCCCTTACAGAGTAAAAGGAAAGTTTTCTCTGTGCTAAGAACTAGTCTATAGTCTATGAATTTCCTTATATGCCTTGCTCTGTGTGGATCTATTTATTTTAATTCTAATTGAATAAATGCATTCAATTATCAAATTATAAATATTCAGACTGGTAAAGTCAAATGAATAGAATTATAGTTTTCTCAAGTCCATCATCTATGGTAGATCTATTTTCATAAATTTGCTTACCCTCTACCAACCAAAACACTTAAGTTAATGCTTTTTTCTGGAAAGCATTTATTAGGGTGACTCCACACAACTCATATACTTGGCGAATTCATAATCAACTTAAATAATGAGAGACTAAGTCCTTGCTCTGAACTCTAGAGACAACTAACTAGCACCTTTACTCTAATAATTCCCTCTGGGTGTTAATCACTAGTATGCACCTTATGTATGTGTTTTGTGTCCTTTTTTTTTCTGACCTGCAAATGATTGTCATGTATATCCACAGAGGCAAAAAGATAAATATCTATTCAGAATCTCACTCTGTCTACGTATCTTTGAAGAGACCATTCCTCAGCTCGAACTGGTAGGTTTGAATAGCAATGCTAATAACATAGAGAAACTATATACTTTAATGAAGGAGGAGACTTTGTATACGAAACCTAGAAATTAATGAAAATCAGATTATTCTGATCATGAAGGCAATGGTAAAATACAACTTGGGTCAGATATCATCTGGACAAATTTACCCAGTTTTAATAAGAAGAAAGCCAGTCTGTGAAGGATAAATACCACTGATATCCTGATCTAAGTGGTCAGTTTTATAATTTGAGTTTGTATTTTGAAAACATAAATTTGAGTCCATTTATTGTTTAACCACTATTGGATAAAAAGACAAAATAATTTAGAATATGGTAAAATAACAAAAAATTAGTTTCATCCTTGGCTACATTTAACATCTTTGACAAATCCGAAATGTAGTCTAATAAAAATTGCATATCAAGAATATGGAAAACATTGATTTATTTTATTTTCATTTAATTCTTCATGTTTTTACTTTCCTAGATTGGATATTTACTTCAGCTGAGAAAACACTTATGGAATTCTAAATTAAATGAGATTAATTTAAATAAATATTTAGAAGATTTCCCCTCAAGTCTATATTTATTTTTCTGAAGTAACAAACCTTCTATTCAAAATGATTGTCTAATTATACTGCTAATATATTTATTTTGGTGATTTTATAACCTAAGGACTATTTCCAGTTTTTCTAAACTTACCACTCTTTCTACCTACATTTATAACAAATACAAACTTTAATATGTTAAACTTGATCAATATATGGGAAAAGAGTTCTTTGGGCACGTATAATTTTGGCACTTTTTCTACCAACTGTACAATCTTATTTTTTAATTAGGAAAATAGTTATAATGGTTATTTTGGCAGAAAATCTGAGTGTCAAACACTTTTTGTGATAAGTGAATATTACCACTGGGTTATCTAATCCATACATAGCTTAACACTATGAGAACAAATAATCATTAAAAAAATTCAAGATCAATAGAAACTTCACAGACTTTTTTTTCTTAACAAAAGAGCTTCCAGTTACATATCTCCACATACATTAAGTGCTTTTATGAAAATGTGTAGAAAGGCTTTATTACTGAATATAGACAAAAAATATTAAACATAGTTTTCTTTCTTCAAGTTTGCACCACAGTTGAACTAATAATTTTTATTCATTCAGTCACATAAACAGCACAGAAAAAGCTAGGCTCCCCAGTCACAGGCAACTATCCCAGTCTCAGAAATTTCTGCTAGAGAAAAACCAAGCCTAGCCTGATTGAGCATTATTCAATTATTTTTTTATTCCTTTTCAGTTCAATATTATTGGTATAAATACATACCACTCAAAAATTTAAATTTTTTCATGTGAATTTTAAACTGTGCCTCAAGTTGACAATAACTGTATTATTTTTCTGATTCTAACTTATTTTTACCTGTGTCTGAGTAGAAGAGTATTTTTAAAATATTTCACATTTGATCTTATGTAAAAATTGTCAAAATGAATTATTTTGTCTCTTATATTTGAATTATGTTTATGTGCATTTAGATGGATATATTTTATAAATACACCTTCAAAATTTTTAAAAAGCATAAATTAATAAATATAATTTTTGCTTTTAATTTTCCAATTTTACATAATAAACTATAAAAATTACTTCTAAAGGTTTTCTTCTGTTAGTATTTTGAGATCAAGGACTGCATAATTTTGATAATTTCCTAACTATTATGTAGGCTCAATTATTGCATTAGATATAATACCAATGATGATGACAAAAACTCTTTTAAAGAAGACAGTCTAGGTAATTTTATCACTTATATTTAATGAAGAAAAACATTTTAATTAACACTAAGTCTACTTTACCAAATCTTTCATAGTAAAAATCCTTCTGTGGTCCTTAATGTGTTTGAGCATCCTCATAATCACAAGAAAATGAGATAATGTTAAAGATAAAATTTGGGGAATGCACATAGGTATTTAGCACCTATGTGTAGAATAAAATAACACAAATATAGCTCAAAATCCTTCAAGCTAGGCTTTAACAATATGTGAACCAAGGACCTCTAGATGTACAACCTGGATTTAGGAAAGGCAGATGAACCAGAGATCAAATTGCCAACATCCAGTCAATCACAGAAAAGGAAAGGGAATTCCAGAAAAACATCTACTTCTTCTTCATTGACTATGCTAAAGCCTTTGGCTGTGTGGATCACAACAAACTGTGGAAAATTCTTAAAGAGATGGGAATACCAGACCATCTTAACCGTCTCCTGTGAAACCTGTATGCAGATTAAGAAACAACAATTAAAACTGGACAGGGAACAATGGACTGGTTCAAAACTGGAAAAGGAGTACATCAAGGCTTCATATTGTCACCATGCTTATTTAACTTATATGTAGAGTACATCATGCAATATGCCAGGCTGGATGAAGCACATGCCGGTATCAAGATAGCTGGGAGAATTATTAATAACCTCAGATATGCCAATGACACCATCCTAGTGGCAGAAATTGCAGAGGAACTAAAGAGCCTCTTGATGAAGGTGAAAGAGGAGAGTGAACAAGCTGAATTAAAACTCAACATTCAAAAAAACGAAGATTATGGCATCTGGTCCTATCACCTCATGTCCAATACTTGGGGAAAAAATGGAAACAGTGACAGACTTTATTTTCTTGGGCTCCAAAATCAACACAGGTGGTGACTGCAGCCATGAAATTAAAAAATGGTTATTCCTTGGAAGAAAAGCTATGACAAACCTAGACAGTGTATTAAAAAGCAGAGACATCACTTTGCCAACAAAGGTCTATATAGTCAAAGCTATGGTTTTTCCAGTAGTCTCATGTATGGATGTGAGAGTTGGACCACAAAGAAGGCTAAACACCAAAGAATTGCTGCTTTCAGACTGTGGTGCTGGAGAAGACTATTGCAAGTCCCTTGGATAGCAAGGAGATCAAATCAGTCAATCCTAAAGGAAATCAACTCTGAATGTTCAGTGGAAGGACGGATGCTGGAGCTGAAGTTCCAGTACTTTGGCCACTTGATGTGAAGAGCTGACTCACTGGAAAAGACACTGATGCTGGGAAAGATTGAGGGCAGGAGGAGAAGGGGACAACAGAGGATGAGATGGTTGGATGGCATCATCGATTCAATGGACGTGAGTTTGAGCAAACTCTGGGAGAATTTGCAGTCCATGGAGTTGCAAAGAGTCGGACACAACTGAGCAACTGAACAACAAAAACAACCTGTTGCCCTTTAGAATCTTATAACAATTTGAAAGGTTGAAGAGTAGATATTATTTTATTTCTATAGAAAATTGAATCAACATTGAAAAGAGTTAAAGATTATATTTCCCTAGTACATGTTAGGGCAGGACTAGAATGTGATTCTTGACTCTTGGTTCAGTGTTTTTGTTTTTTTTTTTTTTTCAAGTTTTGATAACTGGACTAAACAATAATTTCTGAATATTTCATGACCTATAAAGAAAAAAGGGAAATTCAGAGTAAATTCTCCACATTCTGTCCTTGTACTCTAGAACTAGAACTTGGTATAAGCATATGTGTGTATATCTGTGATTCTGTATCTGTGTCTGTGCAGTTGGTATGTGCCATTAATAGTTTTTTAAAGGAAAAAAAGAAACAGGAAGATGGGGCCAAAAGATCTAAATCAAAGAGAAAAGTAGACAAAAGTAAGCCAGTAGTGCTCACTCATTGTGGAAAAACAGAGTACAAGTATCAAGGATATTTGAGCCAGGAATTATCAAGAGTCAGTCTGGACACAAGTTTGAAAAGTCAGAGGAAAGCAATCATCAGAAAAAAGTAAGCAATTAGGAGCCAAGGGAAAAAATAAGCACTACTTGTGAAAGATTTGATGATTGTTTAGAGACCATTTACACAGAGAATGCAAAGAGACAAGAAAGAAAACTCCAGCCAGGAATCCAGCAACAAGAGAGTCAGGGAAATAGACAAAAAGTAGAGGCTAAGAGTTTTATTCACGAACCAAAGTATGAGATACAGAACACTACTGAAAAGAAAGAAAGAAAGAAAATAGAAGGAAGGAAGGGAGAAAGGGAAGGCAGGAGGGACAGAGGGAGAAGGAAAGAACAAGGAAGAAAGAAACATTAACACAGAAATATTTATGTTCTTGTGCAGAAACTTCCTGGGAAGCTTATTTATTATTATTTGGGGGAGAGGTAGAGACACATGACAGACTGTAGCCAGTTTAAACCTTCAGGAACAAGTTAAAGCATTTGGTATATATATTTGAGATAAAAGGGAAGGGTGAGAATATAGTATAGGTGAGACAAGAAAGTACTGTAACAATTTGCCAAG
Organism: Oryx dammah; assembly: GCF_014754425.2. Lineage (NCBI taxonomy): Eukaryota > Metazoa > Chordata > Mammalia > Artiodactyla > Bovidae > Oryx > Oryx dammah. Next base: position 74,791,719 of record NW_024070210.1, on the reverse strand, counting down.
TGGGTATATAATTCAATTCATATGAACATATCTGAATATTTCAAATTAGGAAGGTGAAAAGGGTAAAAGATTGAATACTAGCTGCCAAAAAGTTACATGACTGTATTCTAATTCACTTATGACCAAAGACCATTTGATTATTACGTGATCCATTAAACTCAGGGTTCATAAATTCATGAACTCATGGTAAAAACAACAAATAAATGTGAAGAGAAAGTCTATATGCACAAACTATATTTATAAAATTTTACAATAAATTTCCCTTTTGTGCCTTTCTGTTTGAAAATGAATGCAGTAATGTGAAAGTGTATACAAGTAATATGCTTCCATTAGTCAATTTAAATGTAATTTTCAGAAATATCTACCTTTTATTTTTCTGTAGGAATCAAACACTACTTTCTGTATGCCCATACCTTCAAAACTGTCATAGATTAAATAATCACTTTTTCTGGATTACCTTCATTTTAAAGACTTTCTGAAAACATGTAAACAAACTTGATGAAAATGATGAATAGCTCAATGATATCTGAGTTTGTTTTGTTAGGACTCACCAACACTTGGGAACTTGAGCTTTTCTTTTTTTTCATATTTTTATTGGCCTATGCGGCGATTGTGGCAGGAAACCTTCTCGCTGTGGTCACCATAACCTTGGACTCTCATCTGCACTCTACACCAATGTACTTCCTCCTTGGAAACAGAAATATTTCTGTTTTCTGTCTTGTCTGTTTCTACAATCACAACCCCTAAGATGGTTGCAGATTTTGTCAGGGAGAATAAAACTATTTCTCTATGGGGCTGTATGGCTCAGATGTTCTTCCTTCACTTTTTAGGGGGTAGTGAGATGACACTTCTCATAGTTATGGCGGTTGATAGGTACTTTGCAATATGTAAACCTCTTCACTACACAACCATCATGAACCACCGGGTACTCAGAGGCTCTGTGCTGCTATCATGGGCTGTTGGCTTTGTGCATACAGTGAGCCAGATGGTGTTTACCATCACCTTGCCCTTCTGTGGTCCCAATATAGTAGACAATATTTTCTGTGACCTTCCGCTGGTTATAAAGCTTGCCTGCACTGAGACCTATGTTCTGGAGTTGCTAGTAATTGCTGACAGTGGACTATTGTCTTTCATCTCCTTCATACTCTTGCTCATTTCCTACACTGTCATTCTGGTGACCATTCGACATCAGTCCTCTGGTGGTCTCTCCAAAGCTCTGTCCACACTATCTGCTCATATTACAGTGGTCACTCTGTTCTTTGGGCCGTGTATCTTCATTTATGCTTGGCCATTTAGTAATTTTTCAGTGGATAAATTTCTTTCTGTGTTTTATTCAGTTATCACACCTTTACTGAACCCCATTATTTATACTCTGAGGAATCAGGAGATGAAAGCAGCCATGAATAGACTGAGGACCCAACATGTGAGCTCCAGAAAGACCTTCTAGGCAACTACCATGATGTCAAAGATTTCTAGACCAAAACCCATATATTGTACATCTTGGAATAAGTTGGTATTTTTCTTTTTGTAGTTTTTTTTTCAATATTCATAATGTATATTAAACCTACCAATGCTCCATCATCACATCTCTATGATATATTTTGTTTTATTGAAAGAATAATTTTTAATTGGGCTGGAAGAAGAATAAGCTGGAATCAAGATTGCCAGGAGAAGTATCAATAACCTCAGATATGCAGATGACACTACCCTTATGGCAGAAAGTGAAGAGGAACTAAAAAGCCTCTTGATGAAAGTGAAAGAGGAGAGTGAAAACATTGGCTTAAAGCTCAACATTCAGAAAACAAAGGTCATGGCATCTGGTCCCATCACTTCATGGGGAAACAGATGGAAACTGTCAGACTTTATTTTTGGGGGCTCCAAGACCACTGCAGATGGTGATTGCAGCCATGAAATTAAAAGACACTTACTCCTTGGAGGAAAGTTATGACCAACAAATATAGCATATTAAAAAGCAGAGATATCACTTTGCCAACAAAGGTCCATTTAGTCAAGGCTATGGTTTTTCCAGTGGTCATGTATGGCTGTGAGAGTTGGACTGTGAAGAAAGCTGAGTGCCAAAGAATTGATGCTTTTGAACTGTGGTGTTGGAGAAGACTCTTGAGAGTCCCTTGGACTGCAAAGAGATCCTACCAGTCCATTCTAAAGGAGATCAGTCCTGTGTGTTCTTTGGAAGGACTGATGCTAAAGATGAAACTCCAATACTTTGGCCACCTCATGCGAAGAGTTGACTCATTGGAAAAGACTCTGATGCTGGGAGGGATTGGGGGCAGGAGGAAAAGGGGACGACAGAGGATGAGATGGCTGGATGGCATCATCGACTCGATGGACATGAGTTTGAGTGAACTCCGGGAGTTGGTGATATACAGGGAGGCCTGGCGTATTGTGATTCATGGGGTCGCAAAGAGTCGGACACGACTGAGTGACTGAACTGAACAGACTGAATTTGTCTTTTTGTAGTTTTTTCAATATTCATAATATATATTAAACCTACCAAATGCTCCATCATCACATCTCTATGATATATTTTGTTTTATTGAGAGAATAATTTTTAATTGAATTCAGTTCAGCTGGGATTAAATTTCTTAGATAAAGAAATAAGGAGAAAAAAAAAAACTGACTCACTAACTGTAGTGGGGAACTCAGAAATGTTCAAGACTAAACTTCATTAAATAAAGAGAAATCAAATATGAATTGGTCCACTTTTAAATTCAAAATGAGGGATCTTTCAGCTAAATTCTCCAGTTGACCAAATGTGCAAACAAAAGTATTAACTCACAAGCACATACACACATAAACTTACAATTTTGCATATCCTAATATGTATAAGATTATTGCTTTTTTGACAAGGAAAATTTTCTATAAGTAGATAGATACAAGTAATAGTCATCTGCTGGCAAGAAGCACATATTTAATTCTTAAGGAAAATAGAAATTCCACCCTAACATAAAAGTTACATACAGTTCATTTTCCCTTATTCCATCATTCATGTTTGTATTCACAGGTGTTCTCATGTATCTATCAAGAGTCAAGTAAGAACATTAGCACTATTTCAATCCACATGGAAAAGGAAAAAATAAAGAAGTCTCTCTGTATTCAGTTATTTACTTCACAATAAAACAGAAAGTATCCAAGCTGCTTGCATTGCATGAAGTGTGCCAATTTACAAGTTTGATAAACAGCTCATGGGTATTAGAACACAAACACATTCTATGATCTCTTTGGCATCAAATTCAAATGCTCTGCTTTTCCCCAAACATTCAGTCTTCCTATTATGGGCATCTATCCAATAGTTTTTCTTCATTGCCTCTAAACAATTTCTTGTTGTTCAGTCCTTTAAGTCATATCGGACTCTCTGCAGGCCAAAGGATGGCAGCACCCCAAGCTCCTCTGTCCTCCACTCTTTTCAGAGTTTGCTCAAATTCATGTCCATTGAGTTGGGGTGATGCTATCTAACCATCTCATTCTCTGGTGCCCTCTTTTCCTTTAGCCTTCCTTTCCCACCATCAAAGTCTTTTCCAATGAGTCAGCTCTTTACATCAAGTGGCCAAAGTATTACAGCTTCAGCCTCAGCATCAGGGTTGATTACTTTTAGGACTGATTGGTTTGATCTTCTTTCAGTCCGTACTAATTATATGCTAAAGTGTGCTTTAAAAATGAATCTCTAGTCATATGTGCTTGATATATTTCACACTAAATTTTTATTTAAAAAAATACTTTGAGGAGGGTTGGAAAGGTCCCTGGAGATCACTGGACATATTTGTATCTTTCCTATAAACTATTTTGATTGTAGAATTTAATCTAGACACTGATATGGCATGTGGTTTCATCAAATTTTTAACATTTTGCCTTACTTATTTCAGATTCCTCTTTACTACAAAAGTGGATTATTAGAAATAATAAAGACCTCTAAGCAATCCTCTATATCCAATTATTTTATCATAGCCAAGATAACAACTATCATCAACTCCATGAGTATCACTACCTTGTATATTTAAAAAAAATATTTTCCTCATGTTTCATACATTGTGAAAAAATACATTTTGCATAGTTTTAACTTGATACAGATGGTACCTATATATTATTGCCATTATTCTAAAATTTGTTTTTTCACTCATTGTTATGTTGTAAAGATTCATCTACTTAAATATATCCTGATCTAGGTCATTCTTTTTAAAAATGTGGTTAAAATACAACATCTTAATTTTCAAGTGTACAATGATGTTAAATATATGCACCTTGTGAAATAGATCCCTAGAAAATTTTTATCTTTCAAAACTGGAACTCCATAGCCATTATACAAGTGCTCTTTGCACCTCACCTCACCCTGGCAACCACCAGTCTCCATTCTGTTTCTAAAGATTTGAGTACTTAAGTTAATCATGAAGTATTTTTATCTTCTTGAGATGGACTTATTTCACTTAGCATACTGTTCTCAAAGTTCACCCGTGCTCTAGCATATGATAGGATTTCCTTCTTTTTTAATGCTAAATACCCCTCCATTGTATGTGAAAGTGAAAGTGAAAGTGAAGTCACTCAGTTGTGTCCGACTCTTTGTGACCCGGTGGACTGTAGCCTACCAAGCTCCTCTGTCCATGGGATTCTCCAGGCAAGAATACTGGAGTGGGTTGCCACTTCCTTCTCCAGGGGATCTTCCCAACCCAGGGATTGAACCCGGGTTTCCCACACTGGAGGCAGACACTTTAACCTCTGAGCCACCATGCCACATTTTTTTTATCCGGTTGTTCATCATTGGACATTTAGTTTGCTTCCACCCCTTGCCTATTGTAAATATTGCTGCAATGAACATAGGTGTGCAAATATCTCTTCAAGATATTGTTTTCAATTCTTTATATATATATATATATATACTTAGAATTCAAATGTGTGTATCAAATGGTAACTCTATTTTTATTCTCTGTTTTTAATTTTTGAAGAAACTCCATCATTTTTTCCAGAATGGTTGTAACATTTTATATTCCCACTAACAATGCAAAGGCTTTCCATTTCTCTGAATGTCCACATCCTCATCAGCACTTATTTATTGGTTTTTGTCTTGATAGAAGCCATCCTAACAGTTGTGAGGTAATATCTCAATGTGGTTTTGATTTACATTTTCCTGATGATTACTGCTGTTGAACATCTTTTTTCACATGCTTGCTGACTATTGTATATTTTCTTTGAATAAATGTCTATTCAAGTCCTATGCCCATTTTTCAATGGGTTATTTGGTTTCATATTGTTAAGTTGTACAAGATCTTTATATATTCTATATATTAACTCCTTATCTATATTATTTGTAACTATTTTCTTCCATTCTGTAGTTTGCCTTTTCACTCTCTTGATTGTTTCTTTTGCTACAGAGAAGTTTTTAACTTTGATATAATTTTGTTTGATTTTTGCTTTTGCTATATTTTGCTGTCCTATCCAACAAAATTCAAATTTTAATACCAAATTCAACATCTTAAAAATCTCATATATTTTCTTCTTCAAGTTCAGTAGTTTCAGGTGTTACATTTAGGTATTTAATTCATTTGGACTTAATTTTTGTATATGGTGAAAGGTTAAAAATCCAACATCATTTTTATATGTGTATATCTAGCTTTCTCACCCCTCTTGTTGAATTTATTCATTTTAATGGCTACAGTCTTCTTCTAATGGGTATTCTAAAATGCATTTCCCTCTCTGCTTGGAAAAAGTTTAGAATTATCTAATTATTTACTATTATAAATAATGTTTCAATTGAATATATCTATATCTCTATATAGATAGATATGCTTCTTTGTGCACATGTGGTAATTTTTGTAGGATATTTACCTAGAACTGGAAGTGCTGAATTGTAAGGTATAAACCTTCTAACTTTACTAGAAATTACAAAATTTCTTCCTAAGTTGTAGATGTTTATACTCTACCAAGGGTCCTAATTTCTCCATGACTTAGCAATATTGAATTTTGCAAATTGCTGTGTTTTCTTTCCATTTAGGTGGATAAAAATTTTTAAATAAAATATTAAATTTTAAATTTAAAATATTTATTACATTTTCTTGGCTAATAGTGGATTTGGGCAACAATTTCAATATTTACTCGACTTGCTCTTTCATCTTTTTAGTTCATAATTCAACTAAATCTTTGGAGATGCTATCATTTTTGTACAAAAAATCATATAAACTGAAAATGCCTTCACTCCTATAGATGATATGAAAAGTTTGTTATGTTTACACATACACAAAATTTAATTGTTACAGTTATCAATTTCTTTCCTTTAGATTTAAAACTTTTTTTTCCCTAAGGTGCTTCCCATTTAATTTTATTTCCATCTTTATTGAGATATAACTGACATACAACAGTTATGTTTTGACATCACAGTCAATAAAACAAGATACACGATTCATGGTGGAGAACAAAAATTTGTTAAATAAACTTTTACTCTCCCTTCCCCCTCTTTTTTATTTATTTATTTATTTTTTTCATTTTATTTTATTTTATTTTATTTTAATTAATTAATTAATTTTTTATTTTACTTTACAATTCTGTATTGGTTTTGCCATACATTGACATGAATCCACCACAGGTGTACATGTGTTCCCAAACATGAACCTCCCTCCCACCCCTCTCCCCACAACATCTCTCTGGGTCATCCCCGCGTACCAGCCCCAAGCATGCCGTATCCTGCATCGGACATAGACTGGCAATTCGATTCTTACATGATATTATATATGTTTCAATGCCATTCTCCCAAATCATCTCACCCTCTCCCTCTCCCTCTGAGTCCAAAAGTTCACTATACACATCTGTGTCTTTTTTGCTGTCCTGCATACAGGGTCATCATTGCCATCTTTCTAAATTCCATATATATGTGTTAGTATACTGTATTGGTGTTTTTCTTTCTGGCTTACTTCACTCTGTATAATCGGCTCCAGTTTCATCCATCTCATCAGAACTGATTCAAATGTATTCTTTTTAATGGCTGAGTAATACTCCATTCTGTATATGTACCACAGCTTTCTTATCCATTTGTCTGCTGATGGACATCTAGGTTGTTTCCATGTCCTGTCTATTATAAACAGTGCTGCGATGAACATTGGGGTACACGTGTCTCTTTCAATTCTGGTTTCCTCGGTGTGGATGCCCAGCAGTGGGATTGCTGGGTCATAAGGCAGCTCTATTTGCAATTTTTTAAGGAACCTCCACCCTGTTCTCCATAGTGGCTGTACTAGTTTGCATTCCCACCAACAGTGTAGGAGGGTTCCCTTCTCTCCACACCCTCTCCAGCATTTATTGCTTGCAAATTTTTGGATTGCAGCCATTCTGACTGGTGTGAAATGGTACCTCATTGTGGTCTTGATTTGCATTTCTCTAATAATGAATGATGTTGAGCATCTTTTCATGTGTTTGTTAGCCATCCGTATGTCTTCTTTGGAGAAATGTCTATTTAGTTCTTTGGCCCATTTTTTGATTGGGTCATTTATTTTTCTGGAGTTGAGCTGCATAAGTTGCTTGTATATTTTTGAGATTAGTTGTTTGTCAGTTGCTTCATTTGCTATTATTTTCTCCCATTCTGAAGGCTGTCTTTTCACTTTGCTTATATTTTCCTTTGTTGTGCAGAAGCTTTTAATTTTAATTAGGTCCCATTTGTTTATTTTTGCTTTTATTTCCAGAATTCTGGGAGGTGGATCATAGAGGATCCTGCTGTGGTTTATGTCGGAGAGTGTTTTGCCTATGTTCTCCTCTAGGAGTTTTATGGTTTCTGGTCTTACATTTAGATCTTTAATCCATTTTGAGTTTATCTTTGTGTGCGGTGTTAGAAAGTGATCTAGTTTCATTCTTTTACAAGCGATTGACCAGTTTTCCCAGCACCACTTGTTAAAGAGATTGTCTTTACTCCATTGTGTATTCTTACCTCCTTTGTCAAAGATAAGGTGTCCATATGTATGTGGATTTATCTCTGGGCTTTGTATTTTGTTCCATTGATCTATATTTCTGTCTTTGTGCCAATACCATACTGTTTTGATGACTATGGCTTTGTAGTAGAGCCTGAAGTCAGGCAAGTTGATTCCTCCAGTTCCATTCTTCTTTCTCATAATTAATCTTCCAAAATATTTTATTGTCTTTACACTTTTTTATAATTTTAAACATTTATTTTTTGATTATTTAATCCACAAGAAATTAAATTTTGTATTGCTGTATTAAAGGATTAATATCCATACAATTTATTTTATACGGATACAAGCTATTATTTAAATATGATTTATTGAATAGATTTTCCCTACTGATTTTAATGTCATCTTCTCTATATATCAAGGCTTCCCTGGTAGCTCAGAGGTTAAAGCCTCTGCCTGCAATATGGGAGACCCCTGGGTTGGATCTCTGGGTTGGGAAGATCCCCTGGAGAAGGGAATGGCGCAACCCACTCCAGTATTCTCGCCTGGAGAATCCCATGGACGGAGGAGCCTGGTGGGCTACAGTCCACGGGGTTGCAAAGAGTCGGACACGATTGAGCGACTTCACTTTCACTTTCACTTTCTCTATATATCAAACATTCATCTATGCTTGGCTCTGTTCCTGGACTCTATCATTCTGTCCATTAGTCATTTTATTTCTTAGGTACAACAATACAAAATCTTAAATATGGTTGGTACTTAGCACAATTAATCTATACTCTCCAAGTATGCTACTTGAAGAGTATCTAAGTTCTTCTTGTCACCTAACTCTTACAGACGATTTTAGGATAAGTTGTCAAATTAGACAATAATAATCTTAGGATATCAATTGAAACTGGATAGAATTTATAGATCAATTTGGAAAGAACAGATAATTTTATGATAAAATTTGGTTATTTTAATTCATAAACCTAGTATATCACGTTACCTAGTTACATTTTATTCTTTTATATTTAGTGATTTTGATTTGCTTGATTTGTTATCAGGCATTATGTTTTCAAGCTATTACATAGAAATAGCTTTTGCTCTATATTTTAGTAGGTCATTACTAATGTAGAAAAACAGCAATTTTCATATATTCATTGTATAGTCATTAAATTTGTTGAAATTTTCTACCATTCATTTGTATTTTGTATATAGATTCCTCTAAAGTCTCATACCTCTAGTGGACCCTGTTTTGTCAGAGCTCTTCACTGTGACCCATCCATCTTGAGTGGTCCTACACGGCATGGCTCATTGCTTCACTAAGTTATGCAAGTCCCTTCGCCATGACAAGGCTATGATCCATGAAGAGGTATATAGAAAACAAATAGCAATTTTGCCCTGATCTTTATAGACCAAGTAGTTATTGTTTTCTGGATTTTTTCATATTGAATGGGTTGGAACCACCAGTAGAGTGCTGAAGAGAAGCATTTTTTCCCCCTAAATACATAATGCTTGTTTCTAAAATACCATCATGGATGATACTTTTTTGAAATTAAGATGTATCTCTTCTATTAATAGATTTGTGATATTTTAATAATAAATGAATTTTTAATTCATAAAACTTCTCCGTACAATTTGAGATAATTATTCTCACTCATTTAATCTGTTACAATAATGGACTTAATTAACATTTTCATTTTTTTATCTTGATTATTTTTCTTTTTTTCCAAGTGAAGTATAGTTGATATAGAATATTATGTTAATTTAAGTGTACAAAATAGTGATTTTTGACATTTATGCAGATTAAATATTGACCACCACAATAAGTCTAGGAAACATAGCATACAAAGTTGTTACAATATTTTTGGTTATATTTCCCAAGTTTTAATCAAATCCTCCTGACTTCTCTATTTTATAATTGAAAGTTTGTACCTCTTAATCTTCTTCACTTATTTTTCCACACCCCACACCAAACTCTTGTCTGGATATGTGTGTGTTAGTCGCTCAGTCGTATCTGACTCTGTGACCCATGGACTGTGGCCCACCAGGCTGCTATGTCCATGGAATTCTCCAGGCAAGAATACTGGAATGGGTTGCCATTCACTTCTCCAGGGCATCATCTCAGCCCAGGGATCAAACCCAGGTGTCCTGCATTACAGGCAAATTCTTGACCATCTTAGCCACCAGGAAAGCCTGAGTCTGGGTAAATGTCTCAATGTCTCCACTACTTTTCTTCTAGTCCAAAGATAAATATGCAAAAAATAGGTAGAGATACATGAAAGATTTTCTTTGTCACTCACGGCTATCTGAAAATAGGAAAGAAGCCATAACATTTAGAGAACTCACTGTATCCTACAAGGATCAGAGCTGATTTTGACATGTCCACAAAAGATGGTCTTACCCATCTTCAGAGAGAAAGCATAGGGATAGCTTTATACACAGACCACACACAAGTATACATATATTTGGTAAAGTTCAATAGTGCCTGGAAGAGTATTTTCCCCAAAATGTTCCCTGATTATTACTTGCCACACATTAAAAAATTCCACTATTTTTGTCATTCTTTTAGTGATAAAAACATTTCCTTAAGAAAAGTACTTAAGTATACAAAATTACGAACAGTAACATATTTGCTTGGTTTTAGTCATGCATATCATATCTTGAGTTGGTTTATCTCCTTTATTCCATGACAACCTGCTGAGACCAAAGCCCTAGGGAATTGGTGTCCAGTGGGTGTGGAGACTAGGAAAAGATAGAAGAAAAGGTAGAGAAGAACTGGAAAAAAAAAACCTAGAAGCTCAATTTGTGTAACTGAAAAGCAGGTCTAACTATAAGAAACTGTGCCTGAAGATTTGGGGTTCTAGTTGGAGTCCCAGAATCTGCAGGAACTGCTATCCAGTGTTACTACCTTCTGAAATGAATCAATTATTGTCTTTTGTTCCACACAATGGCTTTGAAAATGTTTATACCACTCAGTGCATAATACCAACACTTTAAATTAACTCAAACTCAAATTAATAAGCAAATTGTGATCTATCCATGTGCTGAGAAATTAAAAAGAATACTATAGAAAACAGAATGCCAATAAATTAGATATTTTACATGGAATGGGCAAATACCTAAAAAAGACACAAGAAGAAATAGAGAATTGAAGACATAAAGAAAAAAGAACTGAATTAGGAATTATAAAACTTACTAAAATAAAAAATCCAGGCCCTAATGGCTTCATTGGTGCATTCTACCAAATATTTAAATAATAAATAATTCCAATTCTCAACAAACTTTTCCAGATAATAGAGGAGTAGGGAACAATTTTACTCTGGTACAAAAGCAACACAAAAATAACACAAACTACAGACCAATATCTCTCATGAATATTGATGCAACTATATATTACATGTCAAAAACACTTTTAAATATAAAGATATGGATTAAAAATGAAAAGATGAAGAAGAACAACAAGGTCAGAGCACTGACATTACTAGACTTTCCTATAAAGCTACAGCAATCAAGATAGTGTGATACTGGCTAACTTAGATAGCATATTGAAAAGCAGAGACATTACTTTGCCAACAAAGGTCTGTCTAGTCAAGGCTATGGTTTTTCCAGTGGTCATGTATGGATGTGAGAGTTGAACTGTGAAGAAAGCTGAGCACCGAAGAATTGATGCTTTTGAACTGTGGTGTTGGAGAAGACTCTTGAGAGTCCCTTGGACTGCAAGGAGATCCAACCAGTCCATTCTAAAGGAGATCAGTCCTGGGTGTTCTTTGGAAGGAATGATGCTAAAGCTGAAACTCCAGTACTTTGGCCACCTCATGTGAAGAGTTGACTCATTGGAAAAGACTCTGATGCTGGGAGGGATTGGGGGCAGGAGTAGAAGGGGACAACAGAGGATGAGATGGCTGGATGTCATCACGGACTCAATGGATGTGAGTCTGAGTGAACGCCAGGAGATGGTGATGGACAGGGAGGCCTGGTGTGCTGGGATTCATGGGGTCACAAAGAGTTGGATGCGACTGAGCGACTGAACTGAACTGAAAGAATGGAAAGACATATATGTAATGGTATAAAAGCCAAGAAATAGACATATGTAGGCAAATTTGTCAGTCAGTTGACAAAGAAACAAGCACAATATAATACACCAAATATCTTTTTAGTGCAGGAACAACTAGATATCCATATGCAAAAATTCCAAGAATCTAAACATAGACCTTACATTTTCACAAACACTAACTCATTATGGATCACAGATGTATTGTAAAATGTAAGCTATAACTATCCTAGAAAATAATGTAGGAGAAACGATGTTTGGTATAGAATTTTTATATAATGGTATTAATTTATTTTAACACAATGAATGCAATTATTTTAATGGTGAACTTAAATCAGTGTTAAAACACTCAGTAATACTGCATATTTTATTTTTCTAAGGACTTCACTGGTGGCTCAGACGGTAAAGCGTCTGCCTACAATGTGGGCCACCCAGGTTCGATCCCTGGATCGGGAAGATCCCTGGAGAAGGAAATGGCAACCCACTCCAGTACTCTTGTCTGGAAAATCCCATGGACAGAGGATCCTGGTAGGCTACAATTCATGGGTTCGCAAAGACTTGGACACGACTGAGCGACTTCACTTATTTTTCTAAATTTATTGATATATAGTTGACTTACAATATTATTAATATATTAATTTCAAGTGTAAATTACATTTTAAATGGCTCAGTAAAATTAGTGTTTTTCAGGTTATTTCTATTTATTTTTTATCTTTATTTACTTACTATATAAATTTTGGATGTATAGAATTATAATTTGACAGCTGTAAACCTTACAAAGTAATCAACACCTAGTCTAAGTATACTTATCATTCATCACCAGTCAGTTGACATTCTTAACCCATTTCACCTACTCTTCAACCCCTTTCCCTATTGGCAGTCACTAATCTGGTCTCCCACAAATAGCTGTGAAAAGAAGAGAGGTGAAAAGCAAAGGAGAAAAGGAAAGATATAAGCATCTGAATGCAGAGTTCCAAAGAATAGCAAGAAGACATAAGAAAGCCTTCTTCAGGGATCAATGCAAAGAAATAGAGGAAAACAACAGAATGGGAAAGACTAGAGATCTCTTCAAGAAAATTAGAAATACCAAGGGAACATTTCATGCAAAGATGGGCTCGATAAATGACAGAAATAGTCTGGACCTAACAGAAGCAGAAGATATTAAGAAGGGGTGGCAAGAATACACGGAAGAACTGTACAAAAAAGATGTTCACGACCTAGATAATCATGATGATGTGATCACTAATCTAGAGCCAGACATCTTGGAATGTGAAGTCAAGTGGCATCACTTAGAAAGCATTACTACGAACAAAGCTAGTGGAGGTGATGGAATTCCTGTTGAGCTATTTCAAATCCTGAAAGATGATGCTGTGAAAGTGCTGCATTCAATATGCCAGCAAATTTGGAAAACTCAGCAGTGGCCACAGGACTGGAAAAGGTCAGTTTTCATTCCAATCCCAAAGAAAGGCAATGCAAAAGAATGCTCAAACTACCACACAATTGCAGTCATCTCACATGCTAGTAAAGTAATGCTCAAAATTCTCCAAGCCAGGCTTCAGCAATACGTGAACCGTGAACTCCCTGATGTTCAAGGTGGTTTTAGAAAAGGCAGAGGAACCAGAGATCAAATTGTCAACATCTGCTGGATCATGGAAAAAGCAAGAGAGTTCCAGAAAAACATCTATTTCTGCTATATTGACTATGCCAAAGCCTTTGACTATGTGGATCACTATAAACTGTGGAAAATTGTGAGATAGATGGGAATACCAGACCACCTGACCTGCCTCTTGAGAAATCTGTATGCAGGTCAGGAAGCAACAGTTAGAACTGGACATGGAACAACAGACTCGTTCCAACTAGGAAAAGGATTACGTCAAGGCTGTATATTGTCACCCTGCTTATTTAACTTATACGCAGAGTACATCATGAGAAACGCTGGACTGGAAGAAACACAAGCTGGAATCAAGATTGCCGGGAGAAATATCAATAACCTCAGATATGCAGATGACACCACCCCTGTGGCAGAGAGTGAAGAGGAACTAAAAAGCCTCTTGATGAAAGTGAAAGAGGAGAGTGAAAAAGTTGGCTTAAAGTTCAACATTCAGAAAACGAAGATCATGGCATCCAGTCCCATCACTTCATGGGAAATAGATGGGGAAACAGTGGAAACAGTGTCAGACTTTATTTTTGGGGGCTCCAAAATCCCTGCAGATGGTGACTGCAGCCATGAAATTAAAAAACACTTACTCCTTGGAAGAAAAGTTATGACCAACCTAGAAAGCATATTCAAAAGCAGAGACATTACTTAGCTGACTAAGGTCCGTCTAGTCAAGGCTATGGTTTTTCCAGTAGTCATGTATGGATGTGAGAGTTGGACTGTGAAGAAGGCTGAGCGCTGAAGAATTGATGCTTTTGAACTGTGGTGTTGGAGAAGACTCTTGAGAGTCCCTTGGACTGCAAGGAGATCCAACCAGTCCATTCTGAAGGAGATCAGCCCTGGGATTTCTTTGGAAGGAATGATGCTAAAGCTGAAACTCCAGTACTTTGGACACCTCATGCAAAGAGTTGACTCATTGCAAAAGACTCTGATGCTGGGAAGGATTGGGGCAGGAGGAGAAGGGGACGACCCAGGATGAGACGGCTGGATGGCATCATGGACTCGATGAACATGAGTCTGAGTGAACTCCGGGAGATGGTGATGGACAGGGAGGCCTGGCGTGCTGCGATTCATGGGGTCGCAAAGAGTCGGACACGACTGGGCGACTGAACTGAACTGACTGAATCTGGTCTCTGTACCTATGAGTTTGTGTTTGCTTTGTTGTCCCAGATTTCATGTATTACTGAAATCATGCAATATTTGTCATCTTCATCTGATTTATTTCATTTGCCATGAAACCTTCAAGGTCCATCCATGTTGTCACAAATGGACAGAATTCATTCTTTTTAGAGCTGGGTAACATTCCGTTGTGTATATACAACACATCTCCTTCATCCATTCATCCACTTATGGACACTAGTTTCTATATCTTGGATATTGTAAATAAGGGGACAGTGAATATAGGGGTGCATATACCTTTTCAAGTTAGTTCTTTGGTTTTCTTTGGATATTCAAAATGGAATCGTTGTTTCTTATGTTAGCTCTATTCTTAATTTTTAGAGGAGTCTCCATTTTTCTTTCCATAGTAGCTGCACTAATTTACAGCCTGACCAATAATGTACAAGGACTCCTTTTTTGTCACACCCACTCCAACATTTGTTATTACTTTCTTTTCAACAATAGTCATTCTAACGTGTGAAGCAATATCTCATTATGGCTTTGATTTGCATTTCCCCAGGAGTTAGTGGTATTGAACATTTTTTCATGTATTTGTTGTCTTCTTTGGAAAAATGTCTATTCAGACCCTCTACCCATTTTTAAATCAGTTTTCTTGTTAAGTTGTATGACTTTATATATTTTATAACCACCTGTCAGATATGTGGTTTACAAATATCTTCTCCCACTTCTTAGATTCTCTTTTAATTTTGTTTATAGCTTTCCTTGCTGTGCAGAAGCATTCTATCTATTGTAGTTTCATTTGTTTGTTTTTGCTTTTGCAGCCCTTGCATCAGAAGTCACATGCACAAAAACATCAGTAAAACTGATGTCAGTGTGGTTATGGCCTATGCTTTCTTCTAGGTATTTTATGGTTTCAGGTCTTACACTCATGTCTTTCATCCATTTTTTGTTAATTTTTGTGAGTGGTGAAAGATAATGATCTAGTTTTATTTTATCACATGTGGCTGTCCAATTTTCCCAACACTATTTATTGAAGTCTATTTTTCTTCAGTGTATGACCTTTTCTCTTGTCACAAATTGTTTATATTCATGTGGGTTTATTTCTGGACTCTCACCTCTGTTTTATTAATCTTGTGTGTCCGTTTTTGTGCCAGTACCAAAATATTTTGATTACTATAGCTTGATATTTAAAATCAGACGGTATGATACCTCCAGCTTTATTATTCTTTCTCAGGGTTGTTTTGGCTACTAAGGATTGTTTTTGATTTATACAAATTTTATTTTTTAATTTATTTATTTTAATTGGAGGCTTTACTTTACAATATTGTATTGATTCTGCCACACATCAACATGAATCCGCCACGGGCATACACGTGTTCCCCATCCTGAACCCGCCTCCCACTTCCCTCCCTGTACCATCCCTCTGAGTCATCCCAGTGCACCAGCCCCAAGTATCCTGTATCGAACCTGGACTGGTGATTCGTTTCTTGTATGATATCATACATGCTTCTATGACATTCCCCCAAATCATCCCACCCTCTCCATCTCCCACAGAGTCCAAAAGACTGTTCTATACATATGTGTCTCTTTTGCTGTCTCATATCCAGGGGCTTCCCTGGTGGCTCAGAGGTTAAAGAGTCTGCCTCCAATGCGGGAAACCCGGGTTCGATCCCTGGGTGGGGAAGATCCCCTGGAGAAGGAAATAGCAACCCACTCCAGTATTCTTGCCTGGAGAATCCCATGGACAGAGGAGCTTGGTAGGCTATAGTCCACGGGGTCACAAAGAGTCAGACACGACTGAGTGACTTCACTTTCACTTCACTTCACATCCAGGGTTATCATTACCATCTTTCTAAATTCCATATATATGTGTTAGTATACTGTATTGGTGTTTTTCTTTCTGGCTTACTTCATTCTGTATAATAGGCTAGTTATTTGTTGTAGTTTTGTGAAATATACCTTTAGAATTTTGATAGGGATTGCACTGAATCTGTAGATTCCTTTGGGTAGCAAGGACATTTTAACAATATTAATTCTTTCAATCCATGAACACAAAACATCTTTTTAATTTGTATCTTGTAATTGCTTTCATTGGTATCTGACAGTTTTCACTATATAGAACTTTAACCTCTGTAATTATATTTATTCTTAGGTTTTAAAATTCTTTTTGATGATATTTTTAATGGGTTTGCTTTCTTAATTTACCTTCCTGACAGTTTGATATTAGTGTGTACAACTGCAACAGACTTCTGTAAATTAATTTTATACTCTCTGATGTTACTGAATTAATTTATTAGTTTTTACAGTTTGTTGGTGAAGTCTTTAGAGCTCTTTATACATAGTACCATGTGATCTTCAGATAGTGACCTTTTTACATCTTCTCTTCAAATTTTGGTTGGTTGGTTTAGTCACAAAGTCGTGTCCAACTCTTGTGACTCCATGGACTGTAGCCTGCCAGTCTCCTCCGTCCATGGGATTCTCCAGGTAAGAATACCAGAGTGGGTTTCCATTTCTTTCTCCAGGGGATCTTCCCAACCCAGGAATCGAACTCAGGTCTCCTGCATTGCAGGCAGATTCTTTACCACCTGAGCTACAAGGGAAACCCCATGGATCTTCCCAATCCAGAGATTGAACCAGGTTTCCCATATTGCAGGCAGATTCTTTATCAGTGAGCCAAAAGGGAAGACCAAGAAGACTAGAGGGGGTAGCCTGTCCCTTCTCCAGCAGATCTTCCTCACCC
This sequence comes from Oryx dammah, assembly GCF_014754425.2. NCBI lineage: Eukaryota > Metazoa > Chordata > Mammalia > Artiodactyla > Bovidae > Oryx > Oryx dammah. Next base: position 74,774,269 of record NW_024070210.1, on the reverse strand, counting down.
AGGAATCAAACCGGGGTCTCCTGCATTGCAGGCAGATTCTTTATCAACTGAGTTATCAGGGAAGCCCTCTTCAGATTTTGATGACTTACATTTTTATTTTCTAATAAGACAAGAAGCAACAGTTAGAACTGGACATGGAACAACAGACTGGTTCCAAATAGGAAAAGGAGTACGTCAAGGCTGTATATTGTCACCCTGCTTATTTAACTTATATGAAGAGTACATCATGAGAAATGCTGGACTGGAAGAAGCACAAGCTGGAATCGAGATTGCTGGGAGAAATATCAATAACCTCAGATATGCAGATGACACCACCCTTATGGCAGAAAGTGAAGAGGAACTAAAAAGCCTCTTGATGAAAGTGAAAGAGTAGAGTGAAAAAGTTGGCTTAAAGCTCAACATTCAGAAAGCTAAGATCATGGCATCTGGTCCCAACACTTCATGGGAAGTAGATGGGGAACCAGTGGAAACAGTGTCAGACTTTATTTTTCTAGGCTCCAAAATCCCTGCAGATGGTGACTGCAGCCATGAATTTAAAAGACGCTTACTCCTTGGAAGTAAAGTTATGACCAACCTAGAAAGCATATTCAAAAGCAGAGATATTACCTTGCCAACAAAGGTCCGTCTAATCAAGGGTATGGTTTATCCAGTGGTCATGTATGGATGCGAGAGTTGGACTGTGAAGAAAGCTGAGTGCCGAAGAATTGATACTTTTGAACTGTGGTGTTGGAAAAGACTCTTGAGAGTTCCTTGGACTGCAAAGAGATCCAACCAGTCAATCTAAAGGAGATCAATCCTGGGTGTTCTTTGGAAGTAATGACGCTAAAGCTGAAACTTCAGTACTTTGGCCACCTCATGCAAAGAGTTGACTCATTGGAAAAGACTCTGATGCTGGGAGGGATTGAGGGCAGGAGGAGAAGGGGATGACAGAGGATGAGATGGCTGGATGGCATCATTGACTCAATGGATGTGAGTCTGAGTGAACTCCGGGGGTTGGTGATGGACAGGGAGGCCTGGCATGCTGCAATTCATGGGGTCGCAAAGAGTTGGACACGACTAAGCAACTGAACTGAACTGAACTCCTATGGCTAGAACTTCGATACTATGTTAAACAATAGTGGGAGACTGGTCGGTCATCCTTGTTCTGTTCCTGATCTTAGAGGAAAATATTTCAAATTTTGTTCAGAGTTTTTATTGTTAATGGATGCTGTATTTTGCCAAATGCAGTTCTGCTTCTGTTCAGACAATCATCTGATTTTTATCCCTCTTTTTTTTTTAATGTGAAAAATCATAGTGATAGATTTGTGAATACTGAAACATCTTTACATTTCTGGAATAAATGCCACTAGATTGTGATATATGATTAAATTAATTAATTGTTGGATTCAGTTGCTAATATTTTGTTCAGGAATTTTACATCTATGTACATCAATGTTATTGGCCTATAATTTGTGTGTGTGTGATGTCCTCGTCTGGTTTTGTTATCAGAGTAATGCTGGTTTCATCAACGTGTTTGGAGAATTTTCCCTCTCCAAGTTTTTAGAGAGTTTGAAAATGGTAGGTATCAAATCTTCTTTGAATGTTTTCAAAATAAACAACTAATCTTGCCATTCTATGAAGATTTTCTATTGATGGTCATATATCACACACTGGTCAAGATATGGTTTCTTAAAACTGGAATTAAATCTTAATTACATCTGATTATTTATATCTAGTTAGAGATTAAGACTACAGAATACATCTTAGTACTTACACGTTAAATAAAAAGTAATTTAAAAACTTCACTATTCTTAGCTGCTTTACGTATGATTTTTCTTCACTCCCAGTTCTGATTTCCAGAATATGCAAAAGTTACTGCTCTTAACAAAAATGTCCCTAAGAGATGTACAATGTAAATTTTTTCCATGCTTCTGGTTCTGTCTAGAACAGGTAATAGAAAAATTCACCCAAGGGATTCCTTCCAGTGGTGAATATATGCCAGGTTGAGGGATATTTCTCCCACAGATACTGTTTCCACTCCACAGTGGATCTTATCTCAAGCATATATCAGAAGAGAAGAGTAAAAAGTAATCTGGTCTTAGAGAAATCTGGTCTTAGTAAGTTATCTCATATTCTCTAGAACTTTCTTCCTTAAAATAATTTTAAAAATATTTCTATGTATCTGTTTCATGCATGCCTACTATGCTTAGAGTTGAGTATAACTTGTTCAGCTTCTGAATTTTAAAGAGATAGTCAGTTATCCTACTGGAATTTCCATGGTCTCTTTAACAACAGTGTACATACCATTATAATGCCATGCCCCAGAGGTGCTCTCAAGTCTGCTTCAAGAGATCACAGTTCTTTGAATATTGTAACAACTACTTGATTATGAGCAACTTCCAGCTATCCTGGCTAAATCATCCTTCCCATTTAAAAGATAACAGTTTTATATCAGAGAGAGTACTACATACTAAGGTAACTTTCAGCATAAAGAGAGAAGAAAAAATAATTACATATCCAGTGAAAAGTGATGTGATACTAAGTTACTGTAGGGTTAATAGGAATTAACAGGATTAAAACTCATAACCTTAGGAAGAAAAGAGGGCAGCTTTAGGTAGAGAAAGGAACTTGGACAATTTCCTTGTGTACTTTCCCTAACGTATATCTCAGACTGTCTATTAAATTCTTTGTGTCCAAGTTTCTCTTTGTAAAATTAAAAATGTTGATAATCACAATTTTAGAATTGTTATTATAAAAAATTAATAGAAGGACCTTGTGTCTAGATGGGGATGAAAAATGCTTGGTTGTATTTTAATACTCTAAAAAGAGTAACTCAATTTGTCTCCTTTCCTTAATTTTTTTTTTCATTTTCACTAATCCCAAAGTTATAACTACCTCTTCTTGTGAAAACTGACCCTAAGTTAAAGGATTCTAAAGGTACTTAAAAAAAATGTACTGTTCTGTTGAAGGCTTTCTTAAAATACAAAACACTTCCTAGATAGAAACAGATGTAAAAGGTAAAAAACTTGTTAAGCTAATGGAAAGCAAGAAGCAATACTTGCTTCTTGATATTTCCTTTGCATCCATATCCTATAAAGTTGCTTAATGTAATTTAAAGAAAATGTGATTCAGTTATTATTTTAAATAAAATTTACTTTATATGTTTTGGTTATAGAAGGTGGCTGGCAGTTAACTAAGATTATTTCTTGAAACCTTTGGAAACTGCAGAGCTTTAAGTTACATTTTAATCAATAAAGAGGGGAAATAACTAATATTTATTAAACATATGCTGAATACCAGATAGCTTTGAGTAATTTCTGTGTTTTCTGAACTGAAGACAAATTTATTAGATTGAGGGGCTTCCCTGGTGGCTCAGAGGGTAAAGTGTCTGCCTGCAATGCAGGAAACCTGGGTTTGATCCCTGGGTCAGGAAGATTCCCTGGAGAAGGAAATGGCAACCCACTCCAGTACTCTTGCCTGGAAAATCCCATGGACAGAGGAGCCTTGTAGACCACAGTCCATGGGATCCCAAAGAGTAGGACATGACTGAGCGACTTCACTTTCTTTCTGTTAGATTGAGTGTTCTGTTTTCACAGATGAGGAAATGGAAATAGAAATAAATTTAGCTCAAGATCATAAGGTCAACAAGTAATAAAGCTGGAGTTTAGACCAGATCTGACTAATCTAAAAGGCGATGGTTATTCTACTAATTATCTCAAGTGTTAGATTGATATTAATTGATATAATCAGTCTACTAATATTATGAAATATTAACAATTTCAAAACTGATTTTAAAAACACTGTCATTCTTTTTGGTAAATGGTTCCTCAGCAATATACATATTAATATTTTAGGAAATTCCTCTTTCAAACCCCGTTGAAATTCTGCCTTTGCTACTAGCTAACTTCCATATCCCTTATCCCAAAAGGTATTAAAAATATATATATAGAAAACTAATCCTGGTCTGTTATCTTGGCAGGTTTATCTTGACAAAAGTTAAGTTTCCAAGTAAAGGTCAAATCTTTCAAATTTCTCAGGGGACATAGGTCTATTGTGTGTAACATAGGATATTTTCTTTAGAAATTAAACACACCTCTATCATGGAGGATATATTTATCTTTAAGCTGTGAGACTATTATTACATGTTCCCCCTTTCACAGCAAATGTGTGAGTCATCTAATTTTTTGAAGAAATTATTTTTTCCTTCCATCCTTTTTATTTCTGAGTTCACGTTGTAAGGGAAGGGGAAACCAGCACTCATGAGGAGGTAATAGTTTGCATTGTTCCCCTGCTCTCCTAGCACCACCCTTGAGATTTCAAAAGATAAAAGAAAATGCAGCACCGAGAAAGTAAAACAAAGCCAAGGGAAATAAGTAGAGAGGGAAAAGAGACGCACACCCTAGTGGCTCAGCTGGTAAAGAATCCACCTGCAATGTGGGAAACCTGGGTTCAATCCCCAGGTTGAGAAGATCCCCTGGAGAAGGGAAAGGCTACCCACTCCGGTATTCTGGCCTGGAGAATTCCATGGACTGCATAGTCTTTGGGGTAGCAAAGAGTCAGGCAAGACTGAGTGACTTTCACTTTCAATTTCAGAGATACACAATTATATTTCCGCCATTCAGCTCGAGAGGAATTCTTAATGTACTTAAGGATTAATATAAGCTATATCTTTATTCTATTTAGAGGTCAGTAATTGATGATCTCTGAAATTTTAACTTCATGTTCAATCAGTACTAACAAAGACATACTTTGCTTACACATGCCTGTAGCTTATTGTAATCTTAAAAAAAATTATACATTTAAGGTAATATTTCAAAACCTAGGGATTTCCTACCATCTACTGATAGTAAATATTTTCTATTCATAAGCTTGAGTTATAAGGAACGTTCATTCAGATATCATCAAAACAGAACCTGCGTCTGAGTTAACCTCCCTTTCTCACATAAGTCTCCAGATATTTTTTCTAATAGATTTAGTTAACTAAATGAATTCTATTGACTTGTGATCTTAAATAATGATAAATTATGTGCTTGATTTTGCATGTGAATTATCATGCCTGGTATTTACTATATGGCTTTTCTCCTAAAGATTGTTCCAATATATAATGTAGAGGAATAAGGTAAAATTTTAATTAAATGGTGTCTTATAGAAGACACTCAAAGGAGACTTAAAGAAATCAGTGTGCATAGTAGAGAGAAACTGTAGTTTTGTGCCATGGCATTTGTTCTGGGCTTCAGTATCTGTTCACCATCATTTTCCTAAGTAGACTACTCAAATTATAGTTATTAGAGTATAACAGTTGTTGGTCCTGCACTCAGATTCTTTTCACTGGGGAAGCAGACTGAAACTAGTTTCTTGATGACACTACAATCTTTTCTCAGCCTTTCATTTTGCTATCCACCTTTCTCACTTCTTCTTTGTGGGAATATCCTCTTAATTAATCATTTATAAGGAGTCTATCTGGGAAAGCAGATTTTAGGCATTTACTGCTCTTTTGAACATCATACTATGAGTATTTTCCCAATATTTGTCTTCCCAACTAAATTTTCACTTTCAGATATAGATGTTAATTTTCAATGAATTTAAGCTTCATTGAGATAGAACTTCAACCAATTTCTAAAGATTAAGTATCCTTTCCCATCCCACTAACTGAAAAATCTGTCTTTTCTCCTGGTTATTTTAGAGCACGTGCTGAATTAAATGGATGCAGGAAATCTGTCCGTAGTGTCAGAATTTGTGCTTCTGGGACTTTGTCACTCATGGACTATGCAGGTCTTACTCTTACTGATGTTTTTTATGCTTTACCTGATCATTGTATTTGGAAACATTGCCATCATGATCTTAATCATCACTGACCCCCATCTGCATTCTCCCATGTACTTCTTTTTGGCCAACCTGTCCTTTGTTGATATGTGGCTTTGCTCAGTGACCACTCCTAAGATGATTACAGACTTTGTCAGAGAGAACAAAACTATTTCCTTTAGAGGCTGCATGTGTCAGGTCCTGTTTGTGCATTTTTTTGGAGGGCGTGAGATGGTGCTATTGGTGGTAATGGCCTATGACCGCTATGTGGCCATCTGCAAGCCACTCCACTATTCAACCATAATGAACCTGCAAAAGTGCATTGGGCTTGTGGTGACTTCCTGGACCATTGGCTTTGTGCATGCCATGAGTCAAACGGCTGTGATTGTGCAATTGCCTTTCTGTGGCCCCAGGGAAATTGACAGCTTTTTCTGTGATATACCACTGGTAATCAAACTTGCCTGCCTAGACTCTTATAACTTGGGAATACTAATGAATGCTGACAGTGGGGTTCCAGCCATGACCTGCTTTATAGTTTTGTTAATATCCTACACGTATATTCTTCTTACTGTTCGCCAAAGCTCTAAAGCTGGTACATCTAGGGCACTCTCTACCTGCACTGCCCACATCACAGTGGTGGTGCTCTTCTTTGGGCCCTGCATCTTCATCTATGTGTGGCCACTCAGCATCACCTGGGTGGACAAATTTCTTGCTGTGTTTTACTCTGTTATTACACCTCTTCTAAATCCAGCCATTTATACCCTGAGAAATAAAGAGATAAAAACTGCAATAAAGAGATTCAGAAGCTACTACATACATCCCAAGGGAAATATTTAATGCCCAGAAACCTCACTGGGAACACTTCATGTTGACAATATACTTACCTTATAAAAGAGGTTGAAAATTTTAGGCATTCAATTTATATCTTACATTTTATGCATGAGAAATGCTGGACTGGAAGAAGCACAAGCTGGAATCAAGATTGCTGGGAGAAATATCAATCACCTCAGATATGCAGATGACACCACCCTTATGGCAGAAAGTGAAGAGGAACTAAAAAGCCTCATGATGAAAGTGAAAGAGGACAATGAAAAAGTTGGCTTAAAGCTCAACATTCAGAAAACTAAGATCATGGCATCTGGTCCCATCACTTCATGGGAAATAGATGGGAAAACAGTGGAAACAGTGTCAGACTTATAGTATATTTAAAAGCAGAGACATTACTTTGCCAACAAAGGTCCATCTGGTCAAGGCTATGGTTTTTCCAGTGGTCATGTATGGATGTGAGAATTGGACTGTGAAGAAAGCTGAGCACTGAAGAATTGATACTTTTGAACTGTGGTGTTGGAGAAGACTCTTGAGAGTCCCTTAGACTGCAAGGAGATCCAACCAGTCCATCCTAAAGGAGATCTGTCTTGGGTGTTCATTTGAAGGAACGATGCTAAAGCTGAAACTCCAGTACTTTGGCCACCTCATGCGAGGAGTTGACTCATTGGAAAGGACTCTGATGCTGGGAGGGATTAGGGGCAGGAGGAAAAGGGGATGACAGAGGATGAGATGGCTGGATGGCATCACTGACTCGATGGACGTGAGTTTGAGTTAACTCTGGGAGTTGGTGATGGACAGGGAGGCCTGGCGTGCTGCAATTCGTGGGGTCGCAAAGAGTCGAACATGACTGAGTGACGAACTGAACTGAAGTACATGTTATGATCCATGAATTCCATGACCACAAATCCACTTCTATAACCATTGTTGCTAATTGCTTTGCTATAAAATAAACTTGATCAAATGCAGTGTTTAGCAATACATGATTTCTGACCATGGTTATTTTGTACTAAATTCCATTTAGCAAGCACTGGAGGTGGCTGGAAAAATAGGTTAGCATGCATAGAATTTATTAGTCTACTACTAAAGTTTCTCCTATAGTGGATACCCTTTGGTAAGAATACAGGAGACACCGATTTTTCATAATCTGTGCCCATTCTGAGAGATCAATTACCACCAATTCTCCCCCAGGAATTCTTTGCCACCAGTCTTCCAATTCTGTTTACTTTAAGTTTTGACCATTTAACCAAACCATTAATAACTTTTCATGAATCAGTATATATGCATGCTTCTAGCCAAACAAAGTGGACAACCAAATACACTGCTTGCATTTCTTCCAAATGGGAGAATTTATTAGTGTTTTTCAGGACCATAATCAGAATACTGACAATGTGCATGCTAAGTTGCTTCAGCCATGTTCAACTCTTTGCAGTCCCATGGAGTGTAACCCACCAGGCTCCTCTGTCCATGGGATTCTCCAGGCAAGAATACTGGCATGCGTTACCATGCCTTCCTCCAGGGGCTCTTCCAAACCCAGGGATCGAACCCGAATCTCGTATATCTCCTGAATTGGCAGGTGGGTCCTTTGCCACTAGCACCACCTGGGAAGCCCAAATACTAACCACAACTAAGTTATATTCAACCACAATACTTCACTAAATTGGGACTTTAAAGCTATAGCCTTTTACTCCTAGTTGGTACCAACATATCATGCAAAACCATGTTCAGGCCCAAATTTTAAATTTTCATTCTACTTATTATAAGGAATTCTATGTTGGGGGCAAAGGAAGGCAACTGGACAGTAGTAGTTGTTGATAACCTGAGCTGCTTGCCTGTGACAGACCATAAGGAAGTGAAACCAACACATCCCGCTGCCTGAGGCTTGGCATTCTGGGGGACGTTTGCAAGGACTGAATAGTATTTACTTTGTCTCCTCATCTCCCCACCCTATCTCTGATCCATAAAAGAACCTGGCAACCAGACCCTGACAAAATGATTATTTTGAGGTGCTAGCACCATCTTCTCAGGCAGCCAGCTAGCTCCTGATAAAGTCTCTTGTTGATCCCAACACCTTGTCTCTCAGTCATTGACTTACCCTGTGAAGAGCAGAGCAAGCTTGGACCCTTGATGACTCAGTGAACTGAGTCCCCTGGCCATTTATTATGAGATCTCTACTTTGAATTCTCATGACATTAAGAGAAGAAAAAAATATTAGAACTTTGGTTTAAAAAGTAAATGGAGAACAAAGGAATCTATGTCTAATAAAATATGACAGCAAAATATCTTCAAGGAAAACCAGTATCTCCTGACATTTTAATGCCTATCAATAAATATCATTTAGACCAATACCAGTGAAAAAGGAATGTGAAGCTCGCTCAGTCATGTCCGACTCTTTGCGACCCCATGGACTGTAGCCTACCATGCTCCTCCATCCGTGGGATTCTCTAGGCAAGAATACTGGAGTGGGTTGCCATTTCCTTCTCCAGGAGATCTTCCCAACCCAGGGATCAAACCCGGGTCTCCCGCATTATAGGCAGATGCAATACCTATTAACAAACACATTAGTAAATATTATTTAGAATTCCATTGAAAGCATATCCATGGAGTATCCTTGAAAACACTAAACCTGCTTTTTACCTCATTAATACAATTACCATCCCCATTTTAGAGATACTAATATTAAATGATATGGAAATTTAACATTTTGGCAAAAGTTAATATGCTGAAGTCAGATCCAATATTCAAACACAATAATTTTCTGATTCCAACGTCCATGGGTTTAATTCCTACACTATACGTTCTCTCTTTTAGATCATTGCAGAACATATAAATAAGAGTTCATGGGTCTACTTAGCTCTATGCTTAGCTGAGTATTTTTACCTATATTATTTCATTTGTTATTTCTAATAAAATGGTGAGATGGAAACCCAATATTCTTCCATATCAGATGAAGAAATAAGATTGTGACAGGTCAATTAATAGACGAAAGGTAATGGAATTTGTGTGCTTTGGTATTCAGCCCTGTGATTTTTTTTTCTATACATTAACTAAATTCAGACATACTGAATATCTCTAACTCTTTAATGCTATTCAAAAAATCCACGTGCACATACAGAAGACCAAACGTCACCATTCTTATCTTATTTAACACCATTATTTTGTTGTTTAGTTGCTAAATCATGCTTGACTCTTTGCAATCCCATGGACTAGTAGCCCTCCAGGCTCCTCTGTCCATGGGATTTCTCAGGTAAGAATACTCTAGTGGGTTGCCATTTTCTTCTCCAAGGAGGTCTTCCTGACCCAGGGACTGAACCCTGGTCTCCTGCATTGGCAGGCAGTTTCTTTACCGCTGAGCCACCAGGGAGCTCCATTTTAATACATTGTCCCCAGAATTTGATTTCTGTTAGTTAAACTGCTATGATCTCATTTTATAATAATTTAGACTAATTTCTACATAACATCTAGCTTGGAGAGAAATGAGCAAAAACTTAGTGTGTGAACTGCAGCATTCTCTTTTACATAAGAATTATACATTTACCTAAAAAAGGGAAAGGTACACATAAGCCAAGTATGATTTTGAAAAAAATAAGGTAAAACAAAGTCGATAACTAAAGTCTTTATTCATAATGGAAAATGATATTTTCTCATTTATCGTTTAGTATCAAATTTTATGCTATTTTATCATAGAGGTAAAATTCACATAATGTGATGTAAATCATTTGAAGAGTACAATCCAATGACATTTAGTACATTTACAGTATTGTTCGATCATCATTTCTTCCAATCATTGTCCACTAATAAGCCCCTGACACTTATTAGTCTGCTTCCTGTCTCTATGAATTAACCTATTCTGCATATCATACACAAAAAGAATCAAAACAATTATGTTACCTTTAGTGTCTGGCTTCTTTCATGTAGCATACTGTTTTCAAGTTTAACCATATTGAAATGTGTATTAGCGCACTGTTCCTTTTTGTGGCTGAATGATATTCCTTGGTATGGATTACCATATTTGTTTATCCATTCATCAGCTGATGAACATTTGGATTGTTTCCACCTTTGGCCATTGTGAATAGTTCTACTGTACACATTTGTGTACAAGTTGTTATTTTAATACCTGCTTTTATTTCTTTGGGATTAAATACTAGGAGCAAAATTGATGGGTTGTAGGATAATTGTATGTTTAATTTTTTAAGGAACTGCAACATAAGAAGGATACCATTGTATTGACACTTAGTTGACATTTTTCCCATGATTACAGCAGAATCATGGGCTCAAGGGAGGAACATCACAGGTAAAGTCCTATTTTCATCACCTCCTATCAAGGGTCTAGACCATCAACATGATTTATACTGCTAACGTTGCCCTTAATCATCTGATTGAAATCTTTGTCAGTTGCTTCACTGTAAAGTTTCTTTCCCTATTATCCACAATGCACTTTTTGAAAAAAAAAAAAAAAAGTCATTATACCCGGCCAATACTTAAGGAATAGGGAGCTAAGTTCCCCTTGTATAGGACAACATAATTTTTCTGTTATTCTTGTACATGGGTGATTTCTCTTCTACCTCATGTACTAATTTATTCAATCATTTTTATCTGTATGAAATCATGGATTTTATTTTATACTTTGGATTATAATATAATACTGTTAATTATAATCGATATATAATATATATATATATAATTATTATAATCTAATATTGGGAGATTTTTTATTTGCCTCCTAAGTTCCTTTGATATATATCCACATCAAAGTTTGTGATTTTATGTGTGTTTGAGCACTTCCTTATATTCTAAGATTAAAGGATGCTCCAAGATTATTTGCACCATTCTTCTTCATTCTTCCCTATTCCTACAATAGCCATTTCACCAAAGATCCTTGGCCCCTGTTACTGGATAGTAGCATTAGAAGCAAATTTGCATTCATTGTTACTACAGTGTCATTCCTTTTAGGTCGTCACAGAAGATGCAGCAAATGTCTAAGTCCATATATCCAAAACTGCAACATCATAAAAAGTAATTTCACCATACTAAAATCTCCTATGCTTCAGCTATTCATCCACCCCCCTAAATCTCTAAGAATCACCTTTATTTTCACTGTCACCGTAGTTTTGCATTTTCTAGTATGTCATATATGGGGAATATAGAGTTTTCAGACTGGCTTATTTCATGTAGCAAGATATTAAGGATTTTCTATATCTATTCATGACTTGATAGATTACATCCCTTTATTGTTGTATAGTATTCTATTATAAGGATGTATCACAGTTTGTCCACTAACAAAATTCCGGAAATATTGGTTTCCTCTAGTTTTTGATAATTATGAATACTCTGCCAGAAACATTAAAATTCACGTTTTGTATGAACAGAATTTTTTAACTCAATTTGGTAAATACCTAGGAATACTACTACTTTATCAAATGGCAATAGGATCTTTAGCTTTATAAGGCACTACAAAGCTGTCTTCCAAATGTATGTCTTTATTTAGAATTGTGTTAATCAGGCTAGAGATTTCAATATATTATTACTTGGTTGGCTGCCCCATTTGATTTCTTTGCTTAAAAGCCTCATTTCCCAGAAGCTGTAGGAGTATAAGAGTAACAGTCTTACTACCTTGATTAACTGAATAGAATCTTGTCACCATCCTCCTCTACTGTTGTGTCACCTAAAAACTTGGTGAAGCTAAAACATGGGATTCATTTCTTCCCTAGAACACATAGATAGATTTACCAGGTAGCTAAGACAGTGACTATGAAGTTTATATAAATGCTTGGAACCTGTCCAGAGTTCCCTATCACTTGGGAAGAGTGAAATGTCTGTTGATCAAAAGTTCTCTAACAATGAGAGGAAAAGAAATGAACAAAAGTTATCCTGCAGATATGCTGCATGATAGCCACCTTTTCTTTATGAGTTTATGTGGAGCTGAGATGAAGTATTTTGACTCTGCCCCCTCCATATTCAAGGATATTTTAGTATAGTTGTCATATCTGTATGTTTGTGCTACCCTATGTTCAAGAATATTGGACTTGAAGTAGTTTCCTGATTTACCTTGAGTTTCCATTCCTTAAATATGGTCAACGATACTTTAATGTACAGATGTTCTAGGCTATATGTCAAGACAGAGGATCTTCCCATGCCTGATCATCAGCCAAGCTGCCCAGTGGTGGGCTGACATCATTAACAGTATCCACATAGTTAATGTCAAGCCCAATAATCCCATCTTTGTACCTCATTGTCTTTTCACATCTGCTTTCCAAACCACAAGCATCTATTCCTAAAGTGTGAAGAAAACACTAAAAATGTGTTGTTACATAAATTTCTCTCTTAATTTCTCTAAAAGCAACCATTTACATTGACTGACAGATATTTAAGCATAAATTGATTTTAAATAAATTGGAATTTAAAACACCCTTACATGTATTATATATTCCACAAAGCAAATAAGACTCCTCCATAACATATATGTTAACATATGCATATGTAATTGCATGGAATAACCACTAAGTATGGATAACTTTTTTTCTGGTGAAAAAAGTAACAGAGATGGGTGGAGACAGACTATCACATTTCTTTCTCAAGCTTCTAAAATGTTGGAATCTTGTCAATAATATTGAATTTATATAATAGTCCCTAAATGAAAAATAAATGTAGGCTTCCTTTATTGCCTTTTATCTTATAGAATATTGATAATATTTCCCTTTACTCAATGTTCAGTTCAGTTCAGTTCTGTCGCTCAGTCGTGTCCGACTCTTTGAGACCCTATGAATCGCAGTACGCCAGGCCTCCCTGTCCATCACCATCTCCCTGAGTTCACTCAGACTCACATCCATTGAGTCAATGATGCCATCCAGCCATCTCATCCTCTGTCATCCCCTTCTCCTCCTGCCCCCAATCCCTCCCAGCATCACAGTCTTTTCCAATGAGTCAACTCTTCACATGAGGTGGCCAAAGTACTGGAGTTTCAGCTTTAGCATCATTCCTTCCAAAGAAATCCCAGGGTTGATCTCCTTCAGAATGGACTGGTTGGATCTCCTTGCAGTCCAAGGGACTCTCAAGAGTCTTCTCCAACACCACAGTTGAAAAGCATCAATTCTTCAGCACTCAGCCTTCTTCACAGTCCAACTCTCACATCCATACATGACTACTGGAAAAACCATAGCCTTGACTAGACGGACCTTAGTCGGCAAAGTAATGTCTCTGTTTTTGAATATGCTATCTAGGTTGCTCATAACTTTTCTACCAAGGAGTAAGTGTCTTTTCATTTCATGGCTGCAGTCACCATCTGCAGGGATTTTGGAGCCCCAAAAAATAAAGTCTGACACTGTTTCCACTGTTTCTCCATCTATTTCCCATGAAGTGATGGGACTGGATGCCATGATCTTCGTTTTCTGAATGTTGAACAATCTGCTTACCAATGCAGGAAATGCAGAAAAGACATGGTTCGATTCTTGGGTCAGGACGATGCTCTGGAGTAGGAAATGGAAACCCCCTCCAGTATTTTGCCTGGAAAATTTCATGGACAGAGGAACCTGGTGGGCTACAGACCATGAAGCCACAAAGAGTCAGACGTGACTGAACAACTGTACTTACACATTACTCAATGCTAAACCAAGATCATTGTTCAAATAATCAGAAATTTTTGATACTTTATAATGTTTCTAATCTTCATTGAAACCCAACAAAGCCAGCAGTCAAGGCTATTTCACCATGGACATAGGTGGTGAAGAGCAGTGACTAGGTCATCTCCCTCTGCTGGTCATCCCCTGTCTACCCAGCCAAGTCATCTGGAACTAGACATGACAACTCAGTTCTGGAATTTTTTTTTTTTCTTTTTTAAAACAGTAAGCAAAGAGATGTTTTAAAACTGTACTTAACTTCCACCAGTAGAACTTTTATCATTGTCCCCACAGGTCTCTTTCTGATCTACACAAAAGGAACACTTTCCAGGTGAACTCTCAATTCAGAGAGACTCAGAATAAAGTGGTCCCAAAGGAACCTAGCTTGAGAGTCTCCTATCCCAGAGGCCACTTTCTACACTAAATATATGTCTTACAGTCCCCCATGAATGCTGATCACAACAGAAAGCAGATTCTATTTTGACGAAGTAATAATTTTATTTCAGATTCTAGTTAAGAATATAAACAATGCTTTATTCTTGGGAAAAAAAAATGTAATCAAGTATGGTGTCTCTCTGGTAAGGATATAGTCTATATGCTCTGTAAATATCTTAATTTCCCCCTTAGTTCCCTTCCTCTATCACATTTAAGAGAATGTTTCAATATCATATTTCCATACGTGCTAATTAGGATAGTTTGGAATTGCCTTATACTGCTGCTGCTAAGTCGCTTCAGTCGTGTCTGACTCTGTGCGACCCCATAGACGGTAGCCCATCAGGCTCCACCGTCCCTGAGATTCTCCAGGCAAGAACACTGGAGTGGGGTGCCATTTCCTTCTCCAATGCATGAAAGTGAAAATTGAAAGTGAAGTTGCTCAGTCGTGTCCGACTCTTAGCGACCCCATGGACTGCAGCCTACCAGGCTCCTCCGTCCATGGGATTTTCCAGGCAAGAGTACTAGAGTGGGGTGCCATTGCCTTCTCTGGGAATTGCTGTATACCTTCCAATAATGTCATGGATTTCTTCTCCCAGTTACATGCTGGGACTTCTAGACTCCCGTCAGCATCAAAAGGAATACCTTCTATACCGCCTTACAGCTCCCTTTTTGAGGATGTGTTCATGTCTTCATGAGCCTGAATTAAGGGAAACTGTGTTCTAGACACAGGTATGTAACTATAATTAACAGAAATTTCTGAATATTGAGAAAAGTGATTGCTATTAATTTAGCTCAGGAAGGACAATGACAACACAAAGAGAAATCTCTTAAAGTTCGTAACAGTCAATTGTTACCATGTAAATGGAATTACGCTCTTGAAACTGAACAGAAAGATGCACAGAATGACAGCACAAATGAAGGACTAGCATCAAGAGCACTGGGATTGCACTCCAGTCATGCTATTTCTCAGCTCTGAGACTCTAACAGGTTACACTGATGGTCAAACTCAGAATAAGATGTCTTTCACGGGCTTATTGTGAAGATTACTTTTGATAATGTGAGTGAAAATTTCTAGCACAGGGGAGCTAGTCAGAGAGAGACAGGGAGATACAAAGAAACAGAGAGACTTAATTTATGTGTGACCCTAAAAATAGCAGCTTAAAAAAATGAGAATTGTCTCCTTTTCTTCTTTATTTTTAATTATCCTAACTTCTGATTCTTTTTTGTGAGTTTTGTTTTAACTCTTTTGATTTTACAACTGTACTCTTAAACATCTTTAGATTTACTTCTCTCATGTAGTATTTGCTTGAAAATTAAATATAGTAGCTCAGCTGGTAAAGAATCCACCTGCAATGCGAGAGACCTGGGTTCAATCCTTGGGTTGGGAAGTTCCCCTCGAGAAGGGAAAGGCTACCCACCTCAGTATTATGGCCTGGAAAATTCCATGGACTGGAATGGCCCTTGGGGTCACAAAGAGTCAGACATGACTGAGCAACTTTCACTTTCATTTTTCATAATTAATTTAGCAGTGATATTTTATCTTTTGTAAGTCAGCTAAAATAATATTAACAACATATACAGCAATTAGGTGAGAAAGTAAACATAACCTTTTTCTTCTTTAGTATAACCTCGAATGACTGCAATCAACTTTTTTTTCAATGAAGTGCTCAAAAGTGATTACAGTTCACAGTAAGAAAGCATTCAGCAAATTCCTGTTTACCCTATCAGAAAAAAATAAAAATCCCTTCTACATCTAGTGTTTTCTAATTCTGTTCTTATTTTCATCCCTAGTATGTGATAACTGTGTGGATTTAAACAACAAACAAATAATCAACAACAACTTCAATTACAGAAAACAGGGAGAGTAAACCAAGACTAAAGGAAAGCAAAACCAGAAGCAATGAGTGCCCAGAGCAGTAATGCAACTTCACACAGTTTGGGAAACACGTACCTTCTTATCTCAATTACAGGCTATATAGCTTTGAATTTCATGAACAGAATACGTTTCTTCCTGGTGCTTGTGATTTACTCCTTATGCATGCAACATGTATTCTTCCACACTTTCGTTGATTAGCTTATCTGCTCTTATACATAGTTAACTATGTTTCTTGGTAAAAACATTTTGTCATTTTATCAAAGCTAGTATTAATATCTCTTTTTTACTGGATCCATTCATTTAAATTATTATTACTCTTCAATAATGTGTTAAATATTGTTTGAGTTTTTCAAATTTATGTATAATAAATATCTTTTTACCACACAGCTTCAAAAGATATTAATAAAATGTCACTTTTTGTAGTACTTTTTAGATTCCACATATGAGTGATATCAAACAGTACTGGTCTTTGATATTTCACTAACATTAATACTTTATGGGTCCATCCATGTTTCTGTAGATGGCAGAATTTAAGTCATTTAATGTGAGTCAACTATACTTCAATTAACAAATGCAAATGCCATTTTTTTGAAACCACTATTTAACTCAGGTCTGCTGTATTGAATAGATCATCATTCTTGATTCACAGTATATTCTCCTAATTTTTCCATGTCCATTTTGAGTTTGTTTGCTTGTTTATATAATAATAAAACTATACCTATGAAACATTGCCCAGTCCAAGACCTAAACAGACGATAATAATGGACAATTATGCATTCAATTATGCTTATGTGTTCATCCTCACGCAGAATCTTGGCTTTCCACAACTGAGGTTACATTTTGGGACATAGTTTTAATACTTATACAAGTTCCTGCAAAATATACTGTTATTTTTGTAGTGCTCTTCATCTTATAAAATTTATGCTGAGAGGATCTATTTGAGGCTATTTCTTTATTATTATATTTTACTAACACATATTCATGTCATTTTATATAGCTGTACTTTGTTAAGATTCTATCACTATGTTTATAGGCATTGCTGTAAATTTTCCTTGTATACAGATACAAGAGTTTAAATTGAGCATACAAATGGGAGTGAAATTGCTGCACCATAGAATATATGTATATTGAGCATTAAAAGAGAAGTCCAATTGCTTTTTACAGTGATTATGTAAGTACACGCTTCCATTAGTAGCACATAAAAAACACACTTGATGCACAGACTGTTTATTTAGAAAATCTATTTTTACATCTTTTCTTCAGATAAATTTAGAAGACACTGAACAGAATGGAAGAAGTAAACCAGTCTGTGGTGTCTGAATTTATTTTGCTTGGGCTGTGTGACTCATGGGACCTCCAGGCCTTCCTCCTAGTGGTATTTTCTTCACTTTACTTGATCACCATTTTAGGCAATGTCTTCATTGTGCTCCTCGTTATTGCTGACCTTCACCTCCACTCCCCTATGTACTTCCTATTAGCTAATCTGTCATTCTCTGACTTCTGCTTTTCCTCAGTAACCACCCCTAAACTGATCACAGACTTTCTGAAAGAAAATAAGACCATCTCCTTTAGAGGTTGCATGTGTCAGATGTTTTTTGGACATTTTTTTGGAGGGGGTGAGATGGTGCTCCTAGTGATGATGGCCTATGACCGTTATGTGGCCATCTGTAAGCCACTCCATTACTCCAGCATCATGAATACAAAAATGTGCATTCGACTAGTGATGACATCATGGATCATTGGCTTTGTGCATTCAATAAGCCAACTAGCTATAATTACACAACTGCCCTTCTGTGGGCCCAGAAAATTGGATAGCTTTTTCTGTGATATTCCATTGGTGATCAAGTTAGTCTGCATGGACACTTATATTCTAGAAGTGTTGACAAATGCTAACAGTGGGGTACTTGCAACCGTTTGCTTCATTCTGTTGCTGATCTCTTACTCTTATATTCTACTTACTGTCTGTCACCAATCAAAGGGTGGGGCATCCAAGGCACTCTCCACCTGCACTGCCCACATCACAGTGGTCATGTTATTCTTTGGGCCTTGCATCTTCATCTACCTATGTCCATTCAGCATCACTTGGGTGGACAAGTTCCTTGCTGTATTTTATGCGATCATCACACCACTACTAAATCCAGTCATTTATACTTTAAGAAACAAAGAGATTAGAAATGCCATTAAGCGGCTATGATGACTTAGATTTCTGTTGGTATTTCATCATTTCAAATTATCAGAATGTCTACTGTGAGCACACTAAATTGGCCACACCTGGTGGCTCAGACTGTAAAGCGTCTTCCTGCAATGCAGGAGACCCAGGTTCGATTCCTCGGTCGGGAAGATCCCCTGGAGAAGGAAATGGCAATCCACTCCAGCACTCTTGCCTGGAAAATCCCATGGACGGAGGAGCCTGATAGGCTACACTCTATGGGGTCACAAAGAGTCGGACACGACTGAGTGACTTCACTTTCACTTTCACCCTGTTACTTAAGACTGGGAAGAGTTTCCCAATTCACATATGGAAATCATGTGTATCTCGATGAAAATTTTGTGTCAATTCTTTAGGATTCTAGAATTGTTAAAATGAGTTCCTGTTTGGGAAATTTGGCCAGTCTTTAAAAGCATGATTTTGATTGTTCTCAAGAATGACTTGAAATTAGTAAGACTGTTAATATTTTATATTACTATTCTTACTATTACTTCAACACTGACCACTATATCAGGGAATTTTCTATTATCCTATGTGTTTCTTTTAGCAGAATATTTCATATAGACCTTCTCTAATGTTTTCTTTAATAAGTTACTGCATTATATTGCTCTCTTTACTTTTACAAAACAATAGTCATCAATTAGTTAACATTCTAATTATCTTCTATAGACGAATCTATAAAAGTAATCATTAAGCATTCCTAATCATATTCAGAAGTTGAATCATAATCGTAATCTGGATAGAGCTTTGTTCCCTCAACATCATGTTTTATTTGTGAAACACTGTAATTGTCTTTAAATGACGTATATGAAATACAAAGATGGCTATATTAACAACCTTTAGAGATGTTGCTTTTCTCCTTCCAATTTATAAAACGTTAGTCAGTTCATCATATAGGTAGGTAAAAAAATTTAGTTTTGTAATAAACTATCAATTCACTGCAGTGTTCAAATAGCCTGTAAAAACAAGATTATATACAAAGTTTGCAAATTACTCATTACTACATATAACAAAACAAAACTTTTCTTCAGAAATCTTCCTCAAAAAATTATACAAGTTTACATCCATTTATCTGAATCCATGGATCTAGATATATCTCAAATTTATATTACTTTCTAAAGATGACATGTATGCTAATCACTCAGTCGTGTCGAACTCTGTGACCCCATGGACCGCAGCATATCAGGCTCCTCTCTCCATGGAATTCTCCAGGAAAGAATATTAGAGTGGGTTGCCATTCCCTTCTTCAGGGCATCTTTCCGACCCAGGGATTGAATGCAGGTCCCTTGCATTCCAGACAGATTCTTTACCATCTGAGCCTCCAGGGAAGCAAAAGATGACATGGTTCTGTGTATTTTGTTACATTCCCAATAGAAAATCTCAGGAATAAACCCTTAAATAAAAGAATTGCTATTTTCATATGTGTATGTATTCTGACATTTTTTGTTCTTTTAATCTCTCTTTACTCAGTTTGGATAATATATATTGACTTGTCTTTGAATCCACTGAGCCTTTCTTCTGCTGTCTCCAGTCTGTTTTTAAATCAAGCCCCCTTAAATTCATAATTTCACATATTTAGTTTTATTTCAAAACATCCCTTGGTTCTTTCTTACATTGTTTCTCTGTGAAAATTTTTTCAGTTTTTCAACTTCTTCACTTTGCTTTAGATTATACGAGTTATACTCTTTGCTAAAGTCAACAATTGAGCCACCCATAGTCTACTTCTATTATTTTCCTCTTAATTATCAGTTACATATCCCTGATACTTATGTATCATATATATTTTTTCTATTTTAAATACTGTGTATAAAAGAATATTTAGCTCTGGCATGATATGTGTGTGTGTTAGTCACCCAGTCATGTCTGACCCTTTGAGATCCCATGGACTGAAGCCCACCAGGTTCCTCTGTCCACAAAATTCTCCACAAAAGGACACTGGAGTGGGTTGCCATTTCCTTCTTCATAGGATCTTCTTCATCCAGGGATCGAACCCAGGTTTCCTGCATTGCAGGTGGAATCTTTTCCATCTGAGTCACTATTCCTCCACAAATTATCTACTCTCTCTTCTATGAGGCATAAAAGATTATGGTGTGATCACTTCAATCCAGTCAAGTACTAAAGCCTATTTGAATCTGGACTATAAATTTTATAAGACTTAGTATACTGCAGGTTTGTTCCTGTTCCTTGTATATATCCCTTCCAAGTTTGGATGATGATTCTACTAGATCTTTTTCTCCTCAGTCTGAAAGAATTCAGGTGATTCAGTTTTGCTCTTCAAAACTTTTATGCTTAAAACTTCAGGCTTTAGTCTTCTTCCTTCTCTTGCTACTTTCAAAAAGTATGGAAAATTACCCAAAGAGAAATTGGCTTTACATTGTTCTTTTTAATTAATGTACCTAACAAGAATCCATTAAAAATACAAATATAAGCAATGAAATAATTGTGAAGAGGAAAAATATAAAATGTACAACTGATTGATAATCTTAAATGAATCTTGGATTACAATACTCAAACATAGGGTCCTTTCACAGCTTTGCAGAAAATTTGGTTCAGTCTTCTAGTTATCAAAGTAAACTATAAATTAAATTAGTTTTGTTATTTACACAGGTTATACACAATAACACATAACTGAGACCGATGTTTTGACATAAAAGAGTTATATAAGATGAGTTATCAAAGAAAAATAGTGATTTGGACAGAATGGCTGTTAGCTAATGATAATACCAGTCAGGCTATGGTCAGACCAACATGTTTCAATGTTGGAGGAATATTCATTGATGGATTAAGTCATAATTTCAGAAAATTGTGAAATAACAACATATTCATAAATTTCGCTGTCCAAAGCCAACTGTAGATGACTTGAGTCCAAAACTGAGACAAGCTAGGGTGAGATTAGTAGCCAGAGGCCAAGCTCATGAAATATATTATGAGGCTCTCCCAAATGCTTTTCTTCTGCCATCTGTTAATCTCCCTTTATTATGCTACCTTATCCATCTTCTGTCCACTCTACTTCTATTACCCTGTTTTGTTTCTGCAGGTTTTAAATCCTCATTTAAATCCACATTTTTTTGTCTTTCAGAAAAAATATGATTTTTTTCACATCCTAGCTTTAAATCAAAGGAAAGTTAGATATTTCACAACTCTCTCAAATTTTTGACAATATTAGTTATAAGGTAATTCAATTAATTGAATTAAATTGATTAATTGAATCCAAGCAGGGTGATGTATAGGGCCATACACTCGGCAGATTCGAAATGTATAACTGACACTTTTTCAAAAATTTCCACCAAGCAATTCCTAGGATTAATCTGACTATCAAACAACTTGTTACCTAAAGAGTTCAATGTAACCTCATAATAAATGGTCTGAATATTCTAAAATGGTGACTTTAGGAAAAAAAATCCCCAAATTTTGTATATTAATTTAAGCATTTTTATTACATGAAGTTGTTTGAAGTAACTTGGGCTTCCATGAGTTACTTAGGAGACCTTCCTCCAAATCAGAAGCTGACTACTCAGTCTCTTCATTGCTGTCTTCATTTCCTTGTTTCTCAGTGTGTAAATGGCAGGATTCAGGATGGGTGTAACCAGAAAGTCTAAAATGGCAAGAAACTTATCCACTGGCACCGTGGGAAATGGCCACATGTAAACAAAGATGCAGGGTCCAAAGAACAAAACCACCACAGTGATGTGTGCTGACAAAGTAGAGAGGGCCTTGCACAAGCCAACTGAAGAGCGTTTCCATACAGTGACCAGGATGAAAACGTAGGATATAATCAGTAAGAAGAAAGTGCCCATGGATATGAACCCACTGTTGGCAGTGACCATGAATTCCATTCTGTAGGAATCTATGCAGGCAAGTTTGATAAACCAAGGAAGGTCACAGTAAAAACTGTCAATTTCATTAGGACCACAGAAAGGCAAATGGATCACAAAAGCTAACTGGACCACTGAGTGAATGAGGCCAATAGCCCAAGCACCACACAGAAGCAAAAGGCACAGCCGTGGGCTCATGATGGTCAGGTAGTGCAGGGGCTTACATATGGCCACATAGCGGTCAAAGGCCATGGCAGTGAGCAGCACCATCTCAGATCCACCCAGGGTGTGAAGGACAAATATCTGGATGACACACCCCTGGAAGGATATAGTTTTGTGCCCAGAGTGCAGGTCAGAGATCATCTTAGGCACCGTTAAGGTAGAAAGACACAAATCAATAAATGAGAGATTGGCTAAAAGGAGGTACATGGGGGAATGCAGATGAGGGTCAAAGGTCACTGCAAACACAACAAGGAGATTCCCCAGAACACTTGTTACATAAAACACTGTAGAGAAGGCAAGGAGGAAATTCTGCACTGGTCTAGAGGTAGAAAGTCCCAGGAAAACAAATTCAGACACCGAAGAGTCATTTGCTTCATACATTGGCTTGGTCTGGAGATACCTAAAGACTAGAAACAAAACATAACCAAAACATTTATCAAACATTTTTATTTAAAGAAACAGATTTAAGCTTTTATCAAATATGGTTTTAAATCAGAAATCTTCCCTAACAGCCATTAATATATTCTGAAAATATAATGCATTAATTTATTTCTTCAACTAATGCAGCTAATGAGTGTAACTGATATGACTAATGAGTATCCACTATATTCCAAGTTCAGTATCAAGTTCTGAGGTGAAACAGTAATTCTGACTTTGAGAGAAAATGGACTAGATCTCGATGGGTAGATAGAGGTAGATACATAGATTAAATGAATTTAAATACAGATCCATCTCTGACAAGT
Source organism: Oryx dammah (assembly GCF_014754425.2). NCBI lineage: Eukaryota > Metazoa > Chordata > Mammalia > Artiodactyla > Bovidae > Oryx > Oryx dammah. Next base: position 74,750,747 of record NW_024070210.1, on the reverse strand, counting down.
GATTTCAAGGAAAAGAATAGAGGGCTATGAGAACAATATGCCACATCACCATCATACTCACTCAGACTCTGCCAAATATGAGTTATTTTTGAAGGGTAAATACAGTGGTCCAGACTTTGGAATGCCATGTGTAAAGACCCTGAGACATGAAGGCCAGTGAGGAAGGAAGGTGAATGATTGAGCTCAGGAGGAGAAACAGGCCAGACAGGATGGAATCTTGTATCCGTGTTACCAACTTTGCTTTTTATCCTAAAAGCAATAGAAAATCTGGGGGATATTCAGTTGTAGCTGGTAATCTTTCTGTTTTCAGTTACAAAAGCTTCAATGTAAAGAATGGAAGGAGAAGGTAAACTTAGAGTGACTTCAAGAGACTAATGAATAATCCCTCTCATCTGTGGACAAGATGAATTATTCAACCAATAGTGCTGGCACAACAGATAAAGCTTGGAAATACATAGATTATTGCCTTATCATAAACTCAAGAAAGTTTCAAAAGGATATTTAAACATCAAAAAAGGGTAATGAACCAAGAGAAATAAAAATATTCAAGCAAACATTTAAGATGGAAAATTCATTCTAAGAATATATCTTATTAACAAATGAGGGAGGATAAATAGTTGGCACTATCCAAAATATTCAGTCTTGCTATACTTAGATATAGGTGGATGTACAAAATTTTGTATAAATATCTACATATAGATATCTTATATGGATATATAAACACTATAAAATAAAAAGCACACTCTGAAAAATAAGTTATAAAATATCAGACAGATGACTAATATTTCTATTATGAAATCAGTTCTTCTAGAAAGATAAAGGAAATGTGATATACAAAGTGTAAAATGAGAAAAACATATAAGACAACCAACACATAAGAAGTCCCAATAGTTGATAGTCATATGAAAGTAAAAGTCTCACTAGTAATCAAAGAAAGGTAGATAAGATTGCTCTGGGTGCTATTCTGTACTAACAAATTTCAAAGGTTCAAAAACTTGATGACATCATGGATGAGGCTGTAAGGAGAAAGTCATACTCATACACTGGTAAAAAGACTGAAAACTAATGCAGTTTCTTGAGAAGGCACATTAGAAATAGACACCCCAACTTCAAAATTTTCCTTACATATGACTAAGAATCCCAAGCAATAAAAAATAACATATACATAATTAGTTCAGTTCAGTTCAGTCGCTCAGTTGTGTCCGACTCTTTGAGACCCCATGAATCACAGCACGCCAGGCCTCCCTGTCCATCACCAACTCCCAGAGTTCACTCAGACTCATGTCCATTGAGTCAGTGATGCCATCCAGCCATCTCATCCTCGGTCGTCCCCTTCTTCTCCTGCCCCCAATCCCTCCCAGCATCAAAGTCCTCTCCAATGAGTCAACCCCTCACATGAGGTGGCCAAAGTACTGGAGTTTCAGCTTTAGCATCATTCCTTCCAAAGAAATCCCAGGGCTGATCTCCTTCAGAATGGACTGGTTGGATCTCCTTGCAGTCCAAGGGACTCTCAGGAGTCTTCTCCAACACCACAGTTCAAAAGCATCAATTCTTCGGCACTCACCCTTCTTCATAGTCCAACTCTCATATCCATACATGACAATAGGAAAAACCATAGCCTTGACTAGACGGACCTTTGTTGGAAAAGTAATGTCTCTGCTTTTGAATATGCTATCTAGGTTCGTCATAACTTTTCTTCCAAGGAGTAAGCATCTTTTAATTTCATGGCTGCAATCACCATCTGCAGTGATTTTGGAGCCCCAAAAAATAAAGTCTGACACTGTTTCTACTGTTTTCCCATCTATTTCCCATGAAGTGATGGGACCAGATGCCATGATCTTTGTTAACATATACATATTACTATATATAAAATAGATAAACAGCAAGGAACTAGTCTATAGCAAAGGCAACTATATTTAATATCTTGTAATAATTTTTAAAGCAAAAGAATCTGAAAAAGAATATATATAAATACGTATACATAGATATGTGCTTCCCTTGTGGCTCAGCTGGTAAAGAATCCACCTGCAATGCGGGAGACATGGGTTGGGAGGATCCCCTGGAGAAGGGAAAGGCTACCCACTCCAGTATTCTGGCCTGGAGAATTCCATGGATTATATAGTCCACAGGATCGCAAAGAATCAGACATGACTTAGCAACTTTCACTTACTTACTTACTTATATCTAGATATATACAAACATATATGAGTGAATTACCTTGCTGTATACCTAAAATTAACAAAACAGTGTAAATTAACTATACCTCAATAAAAGAAGAAAATTTGCCTAGTGTACTGAAACTAGATAAGTTAAAACAGACTACAAGGGGCACTGATGATAAAAATTACAGAAAGAAAAATAACATAATTATCAGCAGCAGAGAATATTCATAGTAAATGAATGTGAATTAAATATTCATAGTTCTTCCATCTGGAGAAAAGCATTATTACTCATATACAGAACAAATTTCAATCTATGAACATATGCATAACAGACATTTTAATAAATGAGAAATCTACAAGAAGGGTATATAGGAAACTCATTTTCCTACAAAGTCTAAGGAAAAATAGAAAAATGTATATCTTTAGTTCTTATCAGTAAATTGTTCATCTCCAAGCTTATCTGCATTTATCAGTTTGAGTCATAAGAAATTGTTCTTTCAGTTAGTTCACATTTGGTCAAATATCAATTTTATAGAATTCAATCTAATATATAAGCTATGTCTTCATACATGATCTTCTAAACAACTTTAAACAAATCAAATTAGTGATGCTTGTTCTACATTTGAATTAAATACCAGGAGTCCCCTACTTGCACTGCCCCCACTAAACTTTCCTCCAGGCCCCACACCACTAACACCCACGCTTTCTCTTGCTACTCGTCTCTTGGCACTCCACACCATGCCTGGGCTCTCCTGTGGGCACAACTCTGCACTGCCTCAGAGAGAAAGCAGCATAAGCCAGTTGAAGCCCCTTGAAACTGTTCTAGTCAAGAATAGACATGCAGGCAGCCAGGCCAGTCAGGAAGGCCATTGTGAGGATAATGGATGTGAAGTGGGTCTTATAGACAAAAGGAAACACTGCAGGGGTGCTGCCAGGAGTCCCTGATACAGGGGCAGGGAATGGAGGATTTTATAGCCAATAACAGAAAAAAATAGAATTGGATTGAGCAAGAGAGAATGAATGGGACAATCATCAGAGTTAACTGCAGTGGGTGTGACATTTCAAAGGAGCTATAATCAAATCTCTATCTAAAGGCTTTGATCATGCAATATGTAGATTTTAAAATATACGTTGTCTGGTATACAAAACAATGTATATTCACTTTGTTTCCAAGTGTAAAAAATAAATTAAAATGTCTCAAAGACCAGAAGACAGTTCAGTTTAAAAAAATACTGATAAATTTTTGTATTAGTATTAGGAATATTAGGTGATTATTTTTTTCCTAGTTTTCTCTTTTCTAAACTTTCTAAACATTAAAAATCCATTAATAATACACTCTTCATTTGTTGTAGTTCAGTAAGAAAGGCAAAATATTGGCAATGGCAACCCACTCCAGTACTCTTGCCTGGAAAATCCCATGGATGGAGGAGCCTGGTAGGCTGCAGTCCATGGAGTCGCTAAGAGTCAGACACGACTGAGCAACTTCACTCTCACTTTTCACTTTCATGCATTGGAGAAGGAAATGGCAACCCACTCCAGCGTTCTTGCCTGGAGAATCTCAGGGACGGGGAAGCCTGGTGGCCTGCCGTCTATGGGGTTGCACAGAGTCGGACACAACTGAAGTGAGTTAGCAACAGCAAGAAAGGCAACATATTGGCATTAGTCAAAGAAAGATTATATTTGATGCAAAGGTCAATATAGTAACTGCTCAAGGAGATTAAACTTGAAAAAGTGGAGACACATGCACAGGCACTGACGGTCGGAACAATAACAACAACAGGTACAAGTGACCAATGAGCATATTGATAGATGCCTAGCCTTATCTGCAGCAGTGATTAGGAGACTCGCAGTTTTCTGTTTCACCAACTGACAGGGAAATAAGAAAAAGAAACAGATGAAAATGAAAAAGAATTTCCAATATTATGAAGCTATAAAAATTAAATAAATAGTTCTCTCTCTATATATATACAGATCTGGAAAGATTTTCAATTTAGGGGACACAAGAAAGTACATAAAAATAGCACTATTCCTTCCATTTTGGAAAAAGTATTGAGGTTCTCAAAGCATTAAAATTAGAACTATCTTTTCATGTAACAATTTCACTTCTTATATATGCAAAGGAAATGGAATCAGTACCTTGAAGAGATATTGACAGTCCTATGTTCATTGCAGCATTACTCACATTAACCAAATTATGGAAACAAACTAAATTTCTGGTGATGAGTGAACAGTTAAAGCAAATGTGATAGACACAACACAACAAAACACACACATACCAAAATATAATTCATTCTAAAAAAAAAAAAAAGAAAATCCGGCCATTTGCAACAAGGTGATTAAAAGCGGAGAAAAGTGTAATAAGCCAGTCACAGAAAGCAAAACGCTGCATCGTATCACATATGAGACATCTAAAAGAGTCAAATTCATGGAAGCGAAGAGTGAAATTGTGGTTTTGGGGGTCTGAGGGGAGGGTGCATGGGGAGATGTTGGTCAAAAGAGACAAAATTTCACATATCAGGGTGAATAAGTTTTGGAGACCTAATGCACAAGCAAGTTGTGCTTTATACTTGAAATTTGCTGAGAGGTAAATCTGCAGTGTTTTCACACACAAAACAATGGTAATTGTGCCAAGCGGTGGAGACATTCATTAGCTTGATTGTGGTGATCATTTGATAATTATTGGTAACTATTTGTCATATATAATATAGACATATAATAAAAATTATTTGATATACATAATGTATAATAGACATATATCAAAGCATCAAGTTGTACACCTTAAATATGCACAATATTTGTGACAATTATACCTCAATTTTTCTGAAAAAATAAAAACCTGTTATAAGCCACTTGCATTGAGGTTGTTTGTTACTGCATAATAACATTGTAAACTATCTGAAAAAGCCTATATTAATCATCATTTGTTGGGGCTTGTGCAGTCCTAGAAAAAGACTTTCCACCCATAGCATTTCAGGAACTAATTTAGTTAAATTTGATGTTTCATGAAAATTGAGGTCCTGCTCTTATGAGTAATAATATTATCATCACCTATGTGCAAAGTCAAAAGTATTAAAGATATCTGTGTATGTATATTCATAGCTGGTATTGATTCCTGCAAAAATTGTGACATGATGACCCTTACTATGTCTTAAGTTGGTATAATGTTGAATGTTGATGTCAGTTTATTATATTTATTTAAGTACCTGGAAACAACCATCCAAATACTGAATTAAAGTGAGAACCTCTAATGGCAAAAAATTATTTTTATGAAAATATGTTTGTGCTCAAAAAAATGTTCTAAGACTGTACTTTAAATATTACCAATAGTGAATCCTGAAAAATAGAACTACATATGGCTTTTATTTCCTAAGGCCTCTATTTCTGTATTATTTAAATGCTCTAAAACAACCTGATATTGGCTTATGACTTAAAAATAAAATTTATTGATAAAACACAGACTAAAAGGCTCAGATGAACATACAACCCTTCAAATTCAGACTGTAGCGATGGCAGTACCATTTGGTCAAACATTTAAAAATTAGTTTTACAAGTGTGTAAACGACTGCTTACTCATTAAAAAAATCACAATAGCTCCTTAACAGAAAATGTTCTCTATAAGAAATTAATGACCAAGTTAAAATCTTCTATTTGTGACAGTCTACTGTTAGTTTCTTAAAAAAAAACAAAAACAAAAAAAACATGTTTCAGTGTTATTCCCTCAAATCATCCCACCCTTACCTTTCCCCACAGAGTCCAACAATCTGTTCTTTACTTCTGTGTCTCTTTTGCTGTCTCACATATAGGCTCATTGTTACCATCTTTCTAAATTTCATATGTATGTGTTAATATACTGTATTGGTATTTTTCTTTCTGACTTATTTCGCTCTGTATAATAGGCTCCAGTTTTATCCACCTCATTAGATCTGATTCAAATGCATTCTTTTTAATAGCTGAGTAAAGAAACTGCTAGATTCTTTAAAGCATATCTATTGTTTAGCTGATTGATACTCCTAAGGAAGAAGATGAAAGGAAAAGGAAAGAAAAAAGAGGAGACAGAAAAGACAAGGACAACCAGAGGAAAGAAATAGGAGAGAATAGAAGCAAGCAAGAAGCAATACCATGACAGCTGAAAGGGAAGCAGCAGTTGGAACAGCGTTCTAGGGAATGAATGGTTCCCGAGTCTTTTTTGCCTGCTCACTGCTTACAGACCCTCAGTAACTGCTGTCTTCACAACGTCTCAGCAAGGCACATAATGGGACTGTCTACAGTTCATTTTCCCAGCCCCTTATCTCACCTCTCTGCCTCACAAACCTGAACTACAAGGACACTTGTTCTCTCATTAATATCAAGCTTACCCATATTTTTGTTCTGCAATATAGCTTTACTTTTTTATGTGGCCGATTACTTTTTGTTCTAGAAATTCTGTCAATTGTTACTCAACAATGTCCCCCTCTCTCCTCCAGTCTTCCTGAGATATTCCTCCATTTTGCTATCACATTTTACTAGTGAGAGTCTCATATTCTTTTTCATGATGTTATAATTTACAATTGGCTAGTCGCTCTGTGGGCTTCCTGGGTAGCTCAGCTGGTGAAGAATCTGCCTGCAAGGCAGGAGACCTCTGCTCGATTCCTGGGTCGGGAAGTTCCCCTGGAGAAGGTACAGGCTACCCACTCCAGTGTTTTTGCCTGGAGAATCCCCATGGACAGAGGAGCCTGGTGGGCTTCAGTCCATGGGGTCACAAAGAGTCAGTAACAACTGAGTGACTAACCACAGTTGCTCTGTCTCCACTGCTAGCAGTATGAGCTTCTTAAGAGCAGAAACTATGTCTTAAACATAAATCCTGACCAGATGAAGTTTTGTGGATTTAGGAGAGAAGACAAGGGTTTGGATGGCTGTGGGTGTGTGTATACATATGTCTCAAAAATTGACAATAATAGTTTCTCATTAAACACACTGATTTTTTTTATATTATTCCCAAAGAAAACTAATGCTAGTAGAATTTTTAAAAAAGCAATTGTCATTCTAGAAATTTCCATGAACAACAGGTCAAAGATGATTCACATCAAAATCAATTCCCAAGGTCCTTTCTAGTACTTAGCGAAATCTAATCCACGTCCAAAAATTTCCCTGTAAATTAAAATACAATTTAGGTGTATGAAGAGCTTCACAACTTGACAACTTGAATTTACCCTTGGAAAGACTGGCACTTGTATATTCAACAAGGTTCAACAAATGGATATTGAATTGAAAAACAGAGATAAGAAAGAGCTGGAGGCAAGATGGTACATGGGGAGAAGTTTTGTAATGTTGTAGTAGAGTTGCTGTATTTTGCCCATATAGGGGAAAGAGCTGGTAATTTTAACAGGTTATTCACTCTCTCCACTTACCTGACCTCCCCAAAAAACAAATCCCAAGGAACAATATTTTCACTATAATAGAATCTCTTAAGAACTGTTTCCCTCTTTGATCTCTGTGGTTAGTTCTCCTTACAGTTACTCCAGCTTTAACAACAGCTTTGGATGACACTTTGATGATTCAGTGACCTGAATTCCCAGGCTGTTAATTATGAGATCTCTACTGAATTCCCATAGCATTAAGAGAAGAAAAAATATTAGAAGTTTGATTGAAAAAGTAAATGGGAAACAAAGGAAGCTATGGTTAATAAATTATGACAACAGTATCTTCAAGGAAACTCAGCATCTCCTAACATTTGAATATCTATTGATAAATAAATATCACTTAGACCAATACCTGGAGAAAGAAATGGCCACCCACTCCAGTATACTTGCCTGGAGAATCTCATGGACAGAGGAGCCTGGTGGGCTACAGTCCACGGGGTCACAAAGAGTCGGACACGACTGAGCGACTTCACTTCGCTTCTTCACTTCAGACCAATACCAGTGAAAAAGGAATGCCTATTAAGACACTCATTAGTAAAAATTATTTACTATTCTATTGTAAGCATATTCATGGAATATTTCTAGAAACCCCATACCTGCTTTTACCTCATTTATATAATTATCAAATACATTTTAGCTATAATAATATATAAAAAATAGAAATTAAATATGTTGGCAAAGGTCAATATGCTAAAGTCAAAACTAATATTCAAATGAAATAATATTCTGAATCAGGAATGTAATCCCTATACTGATGCTGTCTCTTTTTCAGATCAATGTTAAAACATACTAAAAAAAAAGAGCTCTTATGTCTATTAAGCTTTTTGCTTTTCTTAGTATTATACCTATACTATCTCATTTATTATTTCCAACAAAATGGTGAGATGGAAATACAATATTCTTCCCCATCAGATGAAGAAATAAGATTATAATTTACCAGATAATAGTAGAAAAGGGACAGAATGTGTGTCTTGGCATTCAGCCCTGTGTATCCTTTATTCATGAACTAAATCTAGACATACTGAATATATCTAACTCTATAACGCTGCTCAGAAAAGTAATGTGTACACACAGAAGACCAAATATCATAATTCTTATATCATTTGACATTATTATAAGAGCTCCATTTCAACAGATTGTTTTAAAAAATTGATTTTTGTTAAACTGCTTTATTCTCATTTTACAAAAATTTAGACTAATTTCTACATAACATCTAGCCTAGAGAGAAATAAGCAAAAACTTTGTGTTGGAACAGTAACATTCTATTTTACATAAGTACACATGAGCTTGGTGGCTCAGATGGTAAAACGTCTGACTGCAATGCGGGAGACCTGGCTTCGATTCCTGGGTCAGGAAGATCCCCTGGAGAAGGAAATGGCAATCCACTCCAGCACTCTTGCCTGGAAAATCCCATGGACGGAGGAGCCTGATAGGCTACAGTCCATGGGGTCGCAAAGAGTCGGATACGACTGAGCGACTTCATTCAGTCACTCACTCACACATTAGCCTGGCATGATAAAAAAAAAAAAAAGAACTTAAAAAAAGGTGGATAACTAAAATCTTAATTCATAATTGGAAAATAATATTTACTCATTTATCTTTTTAGCATTGCATTTTATATATGGAGAAGAAAATGGCAACCCACTCCAGTATTCTTACCTGGAAAATCCCACGGACAGAGGAGCCTGACAGGCTATAGTTGGTGGGGTCGCAGAGTTGGACACAACTGAATAACTTCACTTCACTTCACTTTTATCTTATCAAGGTAAAATTAACATAAGGTAAAATCAATCATTTGAAAGCTACAAACCGACGGCATTTAGGCGTTCATTATATTGTGGAATCATCACTTCTACCAAGTTCCAAAATGTTTTTGTACATAATGAAATGTGTATCCTTACATCAATCTTTTTTGTGGCTGAATATTATTGTTCTGTATGGATTAACACATCCATTCATCGGCAGATTAACATCTAGAATGTTCTGTAATATTCACGTACAAGATTTTGTTTTTGTACTTGTTTTTAATTCTTTGGGGTTATAGACTAGGAGCAGAATTGATGAGTTTTATGCATCCACAGGATTCTCCAGTACTCTTGCCTGGAGAATCCCATGGACGCAGGAGGCCGGTGGGCTGCAGTCCATGGGGTCGCTAAGGGTCGGACACGACTGAAGCGACTTCCCTTTCACTTTTCACTTTCATGCATTGGAGAAGGAAATGGCAACCCACTCCAGTGTTCTTGCCTGGAGAATCCTGGGGACGGAGGAGCCTGGTGGGCTGCCGTCTATGGGGTCGCATAGAGTCAGACACGACTGAAGCGATTTAGCAGCAGCAGCAGTATGGTAATTCAACTTTTTGAGCAACTGCAAATTAGGATCACCCCACTGAAATGTATTTGACATTTTTCTCATGGGAACACCAGAGTTATGGGTTCAGGGGAAGCACACCACAGGTGATCCGCCATTTTGACACCTTCCATCAAGTGTCTATACCATCACCATGATTTATGTCTGTTGATGTTGACCTTGATCATCTGACTGAAATGTTTCTCAGGTCGCCTCATTGTAGATTTACTTTCCCTACTACCCACACTGTATTTTGAGGAAAGTCACTACACTCAGCCTATACTTAAGGAACGAGTAGCTATGTTCCCCTTGATTAGGGTAGTGGTAGTGTGCTTCATAATTTATCTCTAATCCTCCTGCATGGGTGATTACTCTTCTACCCCATGTACTAACTTATTCAATCATTTACATCAGTATGAAATCATGGATATTTATAATTTGGATTATAATCTAAAACTGCTCTTGGGAGTTTCATTTTCGTTAGGCTCTTAAGCCTCTTTGATGCATACCTGCATCAAATTTTGTGAGTTTATGTATGTCTGAGCATTCCCTTATTTTCTGGGACCAAAAGATGCTCCTGGCTTATCTTGTATCTTTATTTCCTATTCTTATAATAGACATTTCTCAAAAGATCCCTGGTTCCTTTAACTGTATAACAGTATTAGAAACAAACACGAGCTCACAGCCTCATGAGCTCATGAGCTTGTTGCTAGACTGTCATTCCATTCAGGCACCCACAGAAGATACAGCAAATGTCTTAGAAAATATTTATACAAAACCTGCATTTGAACATTTGTGGTAGCTTTAATCCATAATTACCAAAAACTAGAGCTGTCCAAGATGTCCTTCAATCTGTTAATGGTTAAATAAAGTGTGGTACACTTGTACAATGGAATATTATTTGGTAATAAAAAGAAAGAATCTATCGTGTCGTGAAAAGATAAACAGGATCCTTAAGTGTCTACTGCTACACAAAGGAAGCCAATCTGAAAAGTCTATGTGCTGTGTGATTCCACCTGTATGAAATGCAAAACTATGGATACAGTGTTAGGTGGTTAGGTGGTGGTTAGGTGGTTGTTGGGGTTCATGGGTTAAGGGGAATGAATGAATAAGTTACACCCAGGAGATTTTAGTACAGTGAAATTATTTTTTATGATACTGTAATTTTCAATATGGGGCTTCTTACGACCCGGTGGACTGTAGCCCACCAGGCTCCTCAGTCCATGGGATTCTCCAGGCAAGAATACCGGAGTGGGTTGCCATTTCCTTCTCCAGGGGATCTTCCCGACCCAGGGATCGAACCCAGGTCTCCCACATTGCAGGCAGATGCTTTAACCTCTGAGCCACCAGGGAAGCCCCATATCCAAAATTACAGTATCATAAAAAATAACTTCACTGTACTAAAATCTCCTGGGTGTAACTTATTCATTCATTCCCCTTAACCCATGAACCCCCGACAACCACCTAACCACCACCTAACCACCTAACACTGTATCCATAGTTTTGCATTTCATACAGGTGGAATCACACAGCACATAGACTTTTCAGATTGGCTTCCTTTGTGTAGCAGTAGACACTTAAGGATCCTGTTTATCTTTTCATGACATGATAGATTATTTCTTTTTATTACCAAATAATATTCCATTGTACATGTGTACCACACTTTATTTAACCATTAACAGATTGAAGGACATCTTGGATGGCTCTAGTTTTTGGTAATTATGGATTAAAGCTACCACAAATGTTCAAATGCAGGTTTTGTATAAACAGAATTTTTAACTCAGTTTGGTAAATGCCCAGCAGTACTATTACTTTTTCATATGGCAATACTATCATTAGTTTTGTAAAGCTCTACCAAACTATCTTCCAAATCTTTGTCCTTATTTAAAGTTGTTTTACCTCAAATAGCCAAAGCAATCTTGAGAAAGAAGAATGGAACTGGAGGAATCAACTTGCCTGACTTCAGGCTCTACTACAAAGCCACAGTCATCAAAACAGTATGGTATTGGCACAAAGACAGAAATATATATCAATGGAACAAAATAGAAAGCCCAGAGATAAATCCACACACCTATGGACACCTTATCTTCGACAAAGGAGGCAAGAATATTCAATGGAGTAAAGACAATCTCTTTAACAAGTGGTGCTGGGAAAACTGGTCAACCACTTGTAAAAGAATGAAACTAGATCACTTTCTAACACCACACACAAAAATAAACTCAAAATGGATTAAAGATCTAAACATAAGACCAGAAACTATAAAACTCCTAGAGGAGAACATAGGCAAAACACTCTCCGACATAAATCACAGCAGGATCCTCTATGATCCGCCTCCCAGAATACTGGAAATAAAAGCAAAAATAAACAAATGGGATCTAATTAAAATTAAAAGCTTCTGCACAACAAAGGAAACTATAAGTAAGGTGAAAAGACTGCCTTCTGAATGGGAGAAAACAATAGCAAATGAAGCAACTGACAAACAACTAATCTCAAAAATATACAAGCAACTTATGCAGCTCAACTCCAGAAAAATAAACGACCCAGTCAAAAAATGGGCCAAAGAACTAAATAGGCATTTCTCCAAAGAAGACATACGGATGGATAACAAACACATGAAGAGATGCTCAACATCACTCATTATCAGAGAAATGCAAATCAAGACCACAATGAGGTACCATTTCACACCAGTCAGAATGGCTGCAATCCAAAAGTCTACAAGCAATAAATGCTGGAGAGGGTGTGGAGAAAAGGGAACCCTCTTACACTGTTGGTGGGAATGCAAACTAGTACAGCCACTATGGAAAACAGTGCGGAGATTCCTTAAAAAATTGCAAATAGAGCTGCCTTATGACCCAGCAATCCCACTGCTGGGCATACACACTGAGGAAACCAGAATTGAAAGAGACACATGTACCCCAATGTTCATTGCAGCACTGTTTATAATAGCCAGGACATGGAAACAACCTAGATGTCCATCAGCAGATGAATGGATAAGAAAGCTCTGGTACATATACACAATGGAGTATTACTCAGCCATTAGAAAGAATACATTTGAATCAGTTCTAATGAGATGGATGAAACTGGAGCCGATTATACAGAGTGAAGTAAGCCAGAAAGAAAAACACCAATACAGTATACTAACACATATATACGGAATTTAGAAAGATGGTAATGATGACCCTGTATGTGAGACAGTAAAAGAGACACAGATGTATAGAATGGACTTTTTGACTCTGAGGGAGAGAAAGAGGGTGGGATGATTTGGGAGAACGACATTGAAACATGTATACTATCATGTAAGAAACGAAGTGCCAGTCTATGTTCGATACAGGATGCTTGGGGCTGGTGCATGGGGATGATCCAGAGAGATGATATAGGGTGGGGGGTGGGAGGGGCATTCAGGATTGGGAGCTTGTATACACCCGTGGTGGATTCATGTCAATGTATGGCAAAACCAATACAGTATTGTAAAGTAAAATAAAGTAAAATTAAAATTAAAAAAGAAATTCCTAGAAGAAAAAAAAAAAAATCAGGCTAGAGGTTTTTTTAGATTACTCTTTCATTGGTTGTCCTATTTGATTTCTTTAAAAGCCCCATGTCCTAGAAGTCACAGGAGTATAAGAATAACAATATTAACACTTTGATTAATGGAATAGAATATCCACCTCCTCCAACTGTTGTGTCTCCTAACATGGTGGAGCTGAAACACAAGATTCATTTACTCCCTAAAACACATAAATAGATATACTAGATAGAGAGGCAATAACCATAAAGTTTAGATAAACCCTGGGAACCTGTCCAGAGTCCCCAATCACTGAGAAATAATGAAATGTCTGTTTAGCAAAAGCTCTCTAACAATGAAAAGGGAAGAAAATGAATAGAAAGTCATCCTGTAGATAGGCTGCATTTTAGCCACCCGTTCTTGATGAGCTGATGTGGAGCTGAGATAAAGGTATTTGACCCAGCCCTCTCCCAACTCCATGCTGCTGCTGCTAAGTTGCTTCAGTCATGTCCGACTCTGTGCGACCCCATGGACAGCAGCCCGCCAGGCTCCCCGACCCTGGGATTCTCCAGGTAAGAATACTGGAATGGGTCGCCATTTCCTTCTCCACCCAACCCCATACTCAAGGTTATTTTAATGTAGCTATCATCATTAAATGTTTGTATTCGAGATATTCGAGATATTCATACAATGGAACCTAAATAAATGGTTTAAAGGGTTCTCTCTGGTTTCCATTCCTAAATACAGTCAGCTAAAGTTTAATGTACAGATGTTTCTAAACTGTGTGTGAAGACAGAGGACTCTCCTATGCCTGATCATCAGCAAAACTGACCAGTGGTGGATTGACATCACTGACACTATCTACATAGTTAATGCCAAGTGTAATAATCCCACTCTTCTACTTCATTCTTTTCATGTCTGCTTTCCAAACCCTAACCATTCATTCTCAAAGTGTGAAAAGAACACTAAAAATGTGTAGTTACATAAATTTTCTCTTAATTTCTCTAAAAAAATACATTGAATGAAATATATTAAGCATAATATTTTATTAAAATATCCTTCAACACAGTATATTTTTCAAAGAATAAGATTCTTCCATATATTTAAAAGTGCACATGTTAGTATTAACTGCATAGAAAACAAACTGAAACCATAATCACCAATATGAACAATTTTATTTTTCTGATAAAAAAAAAGTAACAGCAATGGGCAGATAGAGACACACTATCATATTTCCTTCTCAGACCACTAAAGTGTTGGATTCTTGTCCATAAGATTAAATCATATAATATTGTATAAATGAAAATAAGAGGTAAACTTCCCTTACTATTTTGTTATTTTGAATAATATTGTTAATATTGCCCTTTGGGTATGAGAGTTCTCAGTGGTATCCAACTCTTTGTGACCCCATGGACCATAGCTTGCCAGGTTCCTCTATCCAGAAGATTATGCCTGCAAGAATACTAGAATTGGTTGTCATTTCCTACACTAGGGATCTTCTTCATCCATGGATCATACGCGTATTTCTTGCATCTCCTGCATTGGAAGAGATTCTTTACTGCTGAGCCACTTGGAAAGCCCCAGTATTGCCTTGTACTCATTTTTCAATCATGATCATTGCTCAAATAATCAAAGAAACTTTTGACACTTTAAAATGTCTCTCTATTCTTCATTAAAACCCCCATAAAACAAGCAGTTTAATACTGCCTGCTCTACAACGGGCATACTTGCCATACAGCACTGAGGGAGCAACTGACCACACACTGACGAGTCATCTCCCTCTGCTCACCATCTCATGCCCACTCACCCAAGTCATCTGGGCCTAGAGATAGCAACTTAGTTTTGGGATAATGTTTTTCTTTTTAAAAAAGTTAATCAAAGAAATGTTTTAAAACTATGCTTAACTCCACCATTAGAACTTTTATTATTATCCTCACCAGTCCTCACTCTGATCTTGACAAAAGGCACACTTTCCAGATGATATTCTTAATTCAGAGAGACCAAAATGAAGTGGTCTCAAAGGAACATAGCATGAGTAGCTTGAAAAATTTCCTACTCCAGAGGCCTCTCTCCATACTAAATATATGCCTCACACTCCCCCATGAACGCTGGTCACAGCAGGAAGTGGATTCTTTGTTTTGATGCAATATGATTCTATTTCAGAGTCTATTTAGAGTATGGACAATGTTTTATTCTCCAGAAGAAATGTGGTCAAATATGGTGTCTCTCTGGTAAGGAGATACACTCTGTACTCTAAATTTCTTAACTTCTCCCTTAGTTCCCTTCCTTATCATATTGAAGACAATTTTTTAATGCCATATTTCCATGAACACTAATTAGAAAGGTTTGGAATTGTTGCATAACTTTCAGAAATATCAAAGATTTCTTCTCCAAGGTATTGGACCTTCTGGACTCTCTACATAATCAAAATGAATACAGAATCTCAGAGCTGTGTAGGTGCCTCTTTGAGGTAATATTCAGGTCCTCCCAGATCCACAGTCATCAGGGCCTGCATTTTTCTTGACTTAAGGAAAACTGTGTTCTAGGCACAGATATGTAACTGTAATTAACAGAAATTTCCAAATATTGAGAAAAGTGATCGTAACTAATTTAACTCAGGAAGGAGCTTAATAGAGCTTATGGAGAGAAATCTTTCAAAGCCTATAATAGTCAATAGTTACCCTGGAAATGGAATTATGCTCTTGGAACTGAACAGAAGGCACAGAATGACAGCACAGATGAAGGACTGGCATCAGAGAGTATCAGAATTGCTCTCCAGCCATGCTATTTCCCAGCTCTGAGACTTTAACAGGTTACACTGGGAGTCAAATTCAGAATAGTAACAAATATTTCACTTCTTTTATTTGGTTATTGTGAAGATTACTTTAGACAATATGGGTGAAAATTTCTAGCATATGGGAGGTATTCAGAGAGAGAGTGATAAAGAAAGAGAAAGGTTTAGTTTTCCCATGACCTGAAATTAGCAACTTGAAGAAGAAAATAAATTGTCTCATTTACTTTTATTTTTAATTGTCCTAACATTTGATTTTTTGTGTGTGAGTTCTGCTCTTACTCATTTGATTTTCAACTATGCTCTTAGAATCTTTAGTCTTACTTCTCCTGCTTAGGGTAGAGTTGAACATTACATACCTATTTCATATAATTAATTTTAACAGAATTATTAATATAGTTTTTATATAATTATCTTAGCAGTAATACTTTGCCCTTTGTAATTTAACTAAAATAATATTTACAACCTATTAAGCTACTATTAGGTGAAAAAGTAGGCATAAGCTTTTATTCTTTGATAAATCATACACCACCTACAATCTGTTTCTTTTTCACTGAAGTGCTCAAAAGTGATCACAGATCATAGTAAGGAAATATTCAATAAATTCCTGTTTACCACACTGGAAAAAATTGAAAGTCCCTCCTACAGCTATTACTTTCTAATTTTCTTTTTATTTTCATCCTTGATACCTGATAAATCAATGGATTTAAACCAAACCAGTATCATCAAAAGCTTCAGTTACAGACAACAGGGAGATTATATTCATGTAAAACCTCAGAGCTACAGCATTGAATTGATCATAATTCTTGATTCATAGTACATTCACAAATTTCTCAATGTCTATTTTGATTTTTTTTTTGCTTGTTTATTTACAAACAAAACTATAACTATAAAAACGTGACTAATATAAGACCTAAATAGCTCATAATATCATATAGCTGATAATGTGTACATACTCACCTGACCCTTACCCCTCATGCTGGAGTTACTTACATCAATTTAAATACATAGTTTATACATAGAAGTCCTTACAAAATACACTATTTTCTATTGCTGTTCACTTTATAAAAATTATGATAACCTCTTTTTTCTTCATTATTATGCCTCAAAAAGATACATCTCTATCATTTTATATAGTTATATTTTATATGTTATATTTCTGAATAATGTTCCACTGTCCTGTTTATATGTATAATTATAAATATTTCCATATATACAGTTGTAAGAATTTATCTCAAGCATGCAGATGAGACTGAAATTGCTGGACCATAGGATGTATCAGTATTGAGCTTTACATGAAAAGGACAGTTTTTTTCCAAGGTGACTATGTAAGTAAATGCTTCCATCAGCAATAAATAAGAAACCTGCTTGATTCAGAAAATATATTTTTACATCTTTTCTTCAGATTAAATTAGAATAAACTGAACTAAATGGAAGAAGTAACCAGTCATGGGGTCTCAAAGAGTTGGACACGACTGAGCGACTGAACTGAACTGAACCAGTCTGTAGTGTTCAGATTTAATTTTCTTGGGCTGTGTGATTTATGGGAGCTCCAGGCCTTCCTCCTAGTGATATTTTACTCACTTTATTTAATCATCATATTAGGCAACATCTTCATTGTGCTGCTAATTATTGCTGACCTTCATCTCTACTCCCCTATGTACATCATATTAATCAATCTTTCATTCATTGACTTATGCCTTTCATCAGTAACCACTCTTAAACTGACCTCAGACTTTCTCAAGGCAAACAGGACCATCTCCCTTAGAGCATGCATGTGTCAGATTTTTTTTTTTTTGGACATTTTTTTTGAGGGCGTGAAATGGTGGTATTTGTGTCCATGGCCTATGACCTTTATGTGGCCATCTGCAAACCACTCCATTACTCTAGCATCCTGAACACACAAATGTGCATTCAGCTAGTGATGACATCATGGATCATCATAAGCCAACTAACTATAATTATATAATTGCCTTTCTGTGGATCCAGAGAATTGGATAGTATTTTCTGTGATATTCCATTGGTGATCTAGATAGCTTTCTTGGACACTTATGTTTTAGAAATGTTGATTCATGCTGACAGCGGGGTACTGGCCACCATCTGTTTCATTCTACTGCTGATCTCTTACTTTTATATTCTGTTTACTGTCTGCCATCAATCCAGGGGCAGGGCATCCAAGGCTCTCTCCACTTGTACTGCCCACGTCACAGTGGTCATGTTATTCTCTGTCCTTGTATCTTCATCTCTCTTTTTCCACTCGGCACCACTTGGGTGGGCAAGTTCCTTGCTGTAGTTTATGTGATCATCACACCACTACTAAATCCAGCCATTTATACTTTGAGAAACAAAGAGATTAGGAATGCCATTAAGTGGCTATGATGACAGACTGTGGATTTCTGTTGGTATTTCATCATCTCAAATTATCAGAATGTCTTCCATGAGCACCCTAAATTAGCCACACCTATGGCAACCCACTCCAGTATTCCTGCTTGGAGAATCCTAGGGACAGGGAGCCTGATGGGCTGCCGTCTGTGGGGTCGCACAGAGTTGGACACGACTGAAGCGACTTAGCAGCAGCAGCAGCAGCATCCTGTTACTTAAGACTGGGAAGAGTTCCCCAATTCACATATAGAAATCATGTATATCTCTTGAAGAAAGTTTTGTATCAATTCTTTAGTATTCTAGAATTGCAAAAATGATTTTCTGTTTGGGAAATGTGGCCAGTCTTTATAAGTATGATTTTGATTGTTCTCAAGAATGGCTGGAAATTAGTAAGAATTTTGATGTTAATTATTATGATTCTTACTATTACTTCAACACTGACCACCATATCAGGAAATTTTCTATTATTCTATGCATTTCTTAACAGAGCATTTCACATAGGCCTTCTCTAAAGTTTTCTTTAATAAGTTAGTGCATTATATTGCTATATTTATCTTTATAAAATGATAGTCTATCAATTAGACAATATTCTATTACCTTCTATAAACATATATATAAAAGTAATCATTAAGTATTTATAATCTTATTCAGAAAGGAAATTGAATCATAATCCTAATCTGGAGAGTTTTTTTTCTGTTAACATCATGTTTTAGTCATTTGTGAAACAGTGTATATCTTTAAAAGATATATCTTAAATACAAGTGAAGTGAAGCGAAGTGAAATTCACTTAGTCGTGTCCAACTCTTTGTAACCCAATGGACTATACAGTCCGTGGAATTCTTCTGGCCAGAATACTGGAGGGGGTAGCCTTTCCCTTCTCCAGGGGATCTTCCCAAACTAGGGACTGATCCCAGGTCTTCCACATTGCAGGCAGATTCTTTACCAGCTGAGCCATCAGGGAAGCCCATTAAATACAAAGATGGCTATATCAACAACCTTTGGAGATTTTGCTTTTTTCCTTCCTAGTCATAAATGTGTTAGGTAGTTCATCATTAGGTAGGCCAAAAAATGTAGCTTCGGAATAAACTATTGACTTAATTCACTGAAGTGTTCAAATAGCCTGTAAGAACTAGATTATGTTCAGAGCTTGTGATTAATTTATTACTACATTAAACAAAACTTTTCTTCAAAATCTTCCTCAAAATATTATACAAGTTTACATACATTAATATGAAATCTATACCTCAGATATGCAGATGACACCACCCTTATGGCATAAAGTGAAGAGGAACTAAAAAGCCTCTTGATGTGAAAGTGGAGAGTGAAAAAGTTGGCTTAAAGCTCAACATTCAGAAAACGAAGATCATGGCATCCGGTCCCATCACTTCATGGCAAATAGATGGGGAAACAGTGGAAACAGTGATTATTTTGGGGGGCTCCAAAATCACTGCAGATGGTGATTGTAGCCATGAAATTAAAAGACGTTTACTCCTTAGATGAAAAGTTATGACCAACTTAGATAGCATATTCAAAAGCAGAGACATTACTTTGCCGACTAAGGTCCGTCTAGTCAAGGCTATGGTTTTTCCTGTGGTCATGTATGGATGTGAGAGTTGGACTGTGAAGAAGGCTGAGTGCTGAAGAATTGATGCTTTTAAACTGTGGTTTTGGAGAAGCCAAGGGAGACTCTTGAGAGTCCCTTGGATCCAACCAGTCCATTGTGAAGGAGATCAACCCTGGGATTTCTTTGGAAGGAATGATGCTGAACCTGAAACTCCAGTACTTTGGCTACCTCATGCAAAGAGTTGACTCATTGGAAAAGACTCTGATGCTGGGAGGGATTGGGGGCAGGAGGAGAAGGGGACGACCGAGGATGAGATGGCTGCATGGCATCACGGACTCAATGGACGTGAGTCTGAGTGAACTCCAGGAGTTGATGATGGACAGGGAGGCCTGGCGTGCTGCGATTCATGGGGTCGCAAAGAGTCGGACACGACTGAGTGACTGAACTGAACTGATGGATCTAGATATATTACCAATTTCATATTCCTTTCTAAAGATGACATGATCCTTTGTATTTTGTAAATTTCCAATAGAGAATCTCAGGAATAAACCCTTAAGTAAAATAATTGCTATTTTCATATGTGTATGTATATATGCATATGAATTCTATTTTTGTTTTTTTATATATTTGTACTCACTTTGGATAATATCTATTAACTTGTCTTGAATCTACTGATTTTTTTCTTCTGCTGTGTCCAATCTGTTTTTGTCTTCTTAAATTCATATGGCATATTTCCTTTTTGTTTCTAAAATCACTTGGTTCTTTCTTAGATATTCTGTTCCTCTGTGTAATTTTTTTCAGTTTTTCAAATTCTTAATGTCTTTTAGCTATATCAATTATTTTATGCTCTCTTCTAATTTCACAAATTGTATCTTATGTGGTCTCCTTCTCTTAACTCATTCCCCACTAATTATCAATCACATATCCCTGCTTCTTGAATATTCCATAATTATTTTTTACTATTTTGCACATTGTATATAAAAGATCATGTAGTGCTGATACAATAAATTCCTTCAGAAATGGTCTACTCCTTCCTCTCTGAGCCATAAAATGTTAAGGTGTGATCACTTCAATCCGATCAAGTACTACCTTATTTGATTCTGCAGTGTAATTTTTATAATTTTGGTACTTTTCAAGTTTGCTCCTGTTCCTTGGATATATCCCTTCCACATTTGGATTATGATTCTAATAGATCTTTTCCTCCTCAGTCTTATAGAGTTCAAGTGGTTCAGTATTGCCTTTCAGAACTTTTGAGCTTAGAACTTTAGTCTTCTCCATTCTCCTGCTACATTCAAAAGTAAGGCAAATTCCTCAATCAGAGTTCTGGCTTTATATTGTACTTTCTAATTTAATGTACCTAAAAAGAATCCACTAAAAATATAAATCAAAACAACAAAATAATTGTGAAGAGGAAAAATATGAAATACAAACATTGCATAATCCTGAAAGAATTGTGGATCACAAATACTCAGGACATAGGGTCCTTTCATAGCTTCACAATGAACCTGGCTCAGTATTCTAGTTGTCAAAGCCAGCTATAAATTAGATAGGTTTTGTAATTTACACAGATCATACACACTAACACATATTTAAGACACAATATTGAGACACAGTAGAGTTATATGAGTTACTAGACAAAACAGTCAGCAAAAAAATTGGATAGAGTAATTGTTGGATAATAATAATACCATCCAGGCTATAGTCATATCAACACATTTTGATGTCTGAGGAAGATTCACTGATGGATTAAGTCACAGTTTCAAAAATTGTGAAATACTGACATATACATAAATTTCCCTGTCTTGTCAACTGGAGATGACTTGAGTCCATTTGAAATGAAACAAGCAAGGGAAGCATATTTTCAAACTCATAAAACATACTGTCTATGAGGTTCTCCTTCTTGTTTTCCTTCCCAGTACCTGTCAATCTCTATTACAGCATCTGATCCATTTTCTCTATACTCCACTTCTCACACGCTGTTTTTGTCCCCAGGTCATAAATACTCCCAGACACATATTTTTGTCTTTCAGAAAGAAAGATAAATTTAATTATTCATATCCAGCATTTAAATTTTAGAGTTAGATATTTCATAATTTTCTGAAAATTTGCATATATTAGTTCTCCATTAATTCATTGAATTAATAAAATTCAGTTGATTAATTGAATATAAGCAATCTGATGCATAAGGCCATACTTTCAGTAGACACTAGTCTCTAAACATTGCTTTTTCAAAACTGTCCAGTTACTTATTGGGGCTTTAATTTGGCTGACAAATCTTTATCTACAGAGTTAACTTGATAAATTCAATGTAACAACATAACCAATGGTCTAGTCTAAATATTATAAAAAGGTAACTACAGAAAAAAAAGCCCCAAATTTGCATATTTATTTAACCACCTGTATTTCATGAAGTTGTTTGAAATAACCTGTGCTCCCATGAGTTACTTAAGAGATCTTCCAACTCAAGAACTGACTACACAGTCTCCTCATAGCCATCTTCATGTCTTTGTTCCTCAGTGTGTAAATGGCAGGATTCAGGATGGGTGTAACCAGAAAGTC
>NW_024070210.1:74599046-74728032 GCF_014754425.2 Oryx dammah | reverse complement strand
TAAAAGGAAGTACATGGGGGAATGTAGATGAGGGTCAAAGGTCACTGTTAGCACAACAAGAAAGTTCCCTAGAACAATTGTTACATAAAACACTGTAGAGAAGGCAAGGAGGAAATGCTGCACTGATCTGGAGGTAGAAAGCCCCAGGAACACAAATTCAGATACTGAAGAATAATTTGCTTTACTCATTGACTTTGTGAATGACTTTTACCTGAAAGGAACAAATAAAATTAGTTACAAAGGAACACGCCAGAGATACTGATAGACATCACTGTGCTTCAATTTCTGATATTAAAGAAACTCTTCACTCTGGATCACAAAATGTCTTTTTAAAATTCATACAAGAGTTTCTTCATTATCAAATACTCATCAAGAAGCTACCATGAAGACCTCACATGTTCTTGGCACTGTGCCACATTCTGGGATAAAATACAATCTGTCATTAACCTAGTTGTGAAGCTCGGCATTAAGTAACTACTTACATAACCAGATGAATAAAAAGATGCTGTAATACTTTAGAAAAAAAAAGTGCTTAGAGGACTATAAGAGCTCATAGTCATGTCATCTACACTAACCTAGAAGATGTTCATGGTAAGATCTATGAGAGGAATGGAGTTAAGTAAATGAGGAAAAATAAGAAAAGTGATCTATCCAGAGGAAAGGTATGCAAACTGTTGTGAAGCATGAAGAAACAGAACAGTTTGCAATAAGTAAAAGACAACCAGTACAGGTCTGATCAAGGTAAAATTCCACAGATATCTTAAGAATTTGATCCATATTTCAGAAGTGATAGAAACCCACTGAGGCAGAATAGTGACATATCATATTTGTGCTTTAAAAAATTTACAGTAGCTGCAAAGTAAAGAATTTATTAAACTAATTAAACTTTAAATCTTTTTGCACAGCAAAGGAAATCATAAACAAGATGAAAACACAACCTTCAGAATAGGAGAAAGTATTTGCAGACAAAGCAACAAAGCATTAATCTCCAAAATACACAAGCAGCTCATGCAGCTCAATATAAAAAAAAAAAAAAAATCAATCAAAAACTTGGCAGAAGATCTAAACATTTCTCCAGTGAAGACAAACAAATTGCCAACAAACTCATGAACATCAATAATTATCAGAGATATGAAAATCAAAACTACAATGAGGTATCACCTTACACCAATCAGAATGGCCATCATCAAAAAATCTACAAATAATAAATGCTGGAAAGGGTGTGGAGAAAAGGGAGTCCTCATGCACTGTTGGTGGGAGTGTAAATTGATACAGACACTATGGAAAACAGGATGGAGACTCTTAAAAAATTAAAAATAGAACTACAGTATGACCCACCAATCCCACTAATGGACATATACCCAAAGAAAACCATAATTCAGAAAAATACATGCACCCTGATATTCACAGCAGCACTATTTACGATAGCCAGAATATGGAAGCAACCTAAATGCCCACCAACAGAGGAATGGATAAAGACATGGTACATATATACAGTGGAATGTTACTCAGTCATATAAAGGAAGGAACATGGGTCATTTGCAGAGATGTGGATGGACATAGAATCTGTCACACAAGATGAAAAAAGTCAGAGAAAAACAAGTACCATACATTAAAGCATATATGTTGATTCTAGAAAAACATTACAGATGATTTTACTTGAAAAGCAGAAATAGGGACACAGATGTAGAGAAGAAATATATGGATATCAAGGGGGAAATAGAGAGGTGGGAGAAATTGGGAGATTGGGATTGACACATATATATGGTACTATGCACAAGAGAGATAACAAATGAGAACATACAGAGAATTCTACTTAATGCAATGTGATGATCTGAATTGGAAGGAAGTCCAAATGGGAGGGGATATATATATATACTTATATACATACATATGACTGCTTCATTTTGCTGTACAGTAGAAACTAAAACAACATTGTAAAACAACTATATTCCAGAAAAAATGAATTTTTACCAAAAAAAAAAAAAAAAAAGAATGTAGTAGAATGCATTAGAGGGAAGGGAGAGAGACAGATTAGAAGTCTAAGGGCCATTATCAAATCAGTATAGTAATAATAAATTTGCCCATAAATGATATTGATACAGCTTACTAAACTTGTCAAAAATAAACTGAATATCTTATCTTACAACTGCAAATAAAACTGATAATTTAAAAAAATAAAAGAAATATACATGAAAATGGAGGCTTATTTTTAGATAATACTTTATGTAAGAAATCTCTTTCTAAGCATATGTCCACATGTGCAAATCATGTAGAAAAAAAAATTACAGTTAAGATTCAAAATCTAAAGTATCTATATAAGTTAAAAAAATAAATGTGGGGAAATAGTCATTAAATATAATGACAAACCAAAACACTATGGGGTTGTTATTATATTTGCAGAAAACTGTCAGAGTTAAAAAAAATTCTGAGGCTGTGAGGACACAGCCTTTTTCATACTATATAATTCAAGAGTACAAATACATACACCTTCTCCAGAACACAATTTCAAAATCTATATCAAATATTTAAAAATTGCCTTATAGCTAAGACTCCCATTACAAGAAATTTTTCTTAAGAGCATAATAACAGATGAGATAAAATATTTAGCTATTGTGGCAAATGTTACACAACTATGAGAAAAATAAAAATTGCATATAACCTAAATTCAAAACAATAAGAAACTAAACTTCAATACAATAGTGCATTCAAATGGGAAAACCACTCAACCTAATAAGTAGAAAAACATCATGAAAAAATTTATAATGAACCTTAAATTTTAAAAAGCAGCATACAAAATAAAATGATAGAAAACACAATTTCAAAAACTTAAGCCTGGAAAATAGACATAAAGGATAAGCAAAAGAATGTTGATCTCAGTGTGTGTGTGTGTGTGTGTGTGTGTGTGTGTATAACTATCAGTTTGAATCATATGAAATTGGTGTTTCACTAAATTAAAAAAGTAAAATACCAATTTTAAAGGGTTCTAACTAATATATTAATTTATTTTTTACCTTATAAGGTTTTCTAAACTACCTTTCCTTTTTATAACCAAACATTATTAATGCTTAGTCCACATCCGAATTGAATACCATGTGTCCCCCACTTGTACTACCACCATCAAGCTTTCTTCCAGGTCTTCACCACTAACACATATTCTTTCCCAGGTCATCACCTCTCCTTATGCCACTGCGCATCATGCCCAGTTTCCAGTTTGGGCACAGCCTGCACCACATAGGCGAGTAAGAGCACCACCATGGAAACACTATAGCCTATAACAGATTTGAGGGCAGCCAGGCCAGGCAGAAATGAGCTTCCTGGGGGTTATGGAGATGGAGCAGGTATTGGTAGCCAAAATAAAACATGACAAGGGTGATACTAGGAGACCCTGACCAAAGGGCACTAGATTTAGAATTGTATAGACAATAACTGGGTAAATCAGAGTAGAATTGAACAGAAGAAATGGGACAATCACTGAGGTTACTGATATTGATATAGTATAGTAAAAGCAGTGATATAATTCTATATTACAGAGGCCTAAAGTGAAAAATCTTGTAGAACAAAATCAATAGCATGATTCTATTTGTATGCATGTAAAAACACCTTAAAGAATAAATGTTTAACCTTTAAGAAATATTACTATAGTAAACTGTGAATGAGTATATGTGACTTGAACTTCCTAAAATCCTTACATCTGCATTTTAGATAACTTTTACAAAGAATTAACATTTGTAATAAAAACCATAAATTTTATAAAATAGAAACAAAAATTCAAGATGCTGAGCATATTAAATGAAAAAATATAACACAAATATTGAAAAAAATGAGATTAAACTTTACAGAGAGATGATCAACTCTTTTCTGAATCAAAAGTATCAGTATAACAAAAATTCTAAGCAAGAGGTCCATCTTGAGGTGTAACCTTTGCATTGTTATGTTTTAAACACCATCTTTTCTGGAAGCATGTGTGTGCATGTGTATTGACGCATTTCTTGATGGATTAAGAATTGAGATGGGGTTTTTTTAAAGAAGAATAAACAGGAAAAAATAGGTAAGCTATTGAGAGTAAAAGAGAAGATAGAAAGCAATCTAATAGTTACCTGATTGCTTATAGTCCTGCCTAAACTCTTTCAATAACTTTACTCCTCTTCAAAAGTTCAGATTCCTTCACATAGCTGATCTATCCTCTGTCTTCCCAGGAGGCACTAGAGGTAAAGAACCCACCTGCCAATGCAGGAAACATAAGAGATGTGGGTTCAATCCCTGGGTCAGGATGATCCCCTGGAGCAGAAAATGGCAACCCACTCCAGTATTCTTGCCTGGAAAATCCCATGGACAGAAGAGCCTACAGTCCATAAGGTCACAAAGAGTCAGGCATGACTGAAGCAATTAACACACACACACATCCTCTATCTCCAGTCTCACAGCTCATTCTCCCTTACCCCTACAGAGTACACTCCAACTTTCTGGAACTACTTGGATAAGCCCATTTTGTTAATGTTAGTCCTCTTGTTGCTTAAGACGAATTGACAAGTGCATACTCTTAGTTCTGTGGACTGCTTCTCACCTGTAAGTACAGTCCATGCAAAACTCCCTCTTTCTTCCAGCTGAAACTGACCTTTTTCTTTTATCTGGTCATGTCATGCTGTGCTGTGGGGAAAACTGGGCCTTGCTCTGGTGAGCAGGGCCATGCTAAGTAAATCTTTAATCCAATTTTTTGCTGATGAGTGGGGCTGTGCTCCCTCCCTGTTAGTTGTTTGGCCTAAGGCAGCCCAGTCCTGGAGTTTGAAATCTCTATGATAGGGTTAGAGGCTCTATGGTAGGGCTAATGGCAACCTCTTCCAAGAGGACTTATGCCAACAATCCACATCTCCCAGGACTGCTGCTGCCAGTAGATCAACAGAGACCCCACGGCAGGTCACTGTCAACCCAAGCCTCTCCAGGAGACCCCCAAACACTCATAAGCAGGTCTGGATGAGCTATTTAAAATACTAAAAGATGATGCTGTTAAAGGGTTACATTCAATATGCTGGCAAATTTGAAAAACAAAGCACTGCCCATAGGACTGGAAAAGGTCAGTTTTCAATCCAGTCCCAAAGAAGAGCAATGCCAAAGAATGTTCAAACTACCATACAATTGTGCTCATTTCACAGGCTCCCAAGGTAATGCTCAACACCCTTCAAGTTAGAGTTTAACAGTATGTGAACCGAGAACTTCCAGGTGTATAAGCTGGATTTAGAAAGGGCAGAGGAGCCAGAAATCAAATTGCCAACATCTGATGGATCATAGAGAAAGCAAAGGCATTCCAGAAGAACATTACTTCTGCTTCACTGACTATGCTAAAGCTTTGACTGTGTGGATTACAACAAACTGAAAAATTCTTAAAGAGATGGGAATACCAGACCACCTTACCTGCCTCCTGAGAAACCTGTATGCAGGTCAAGAAGCAACCGTTAGAACCAGACATGCAAAAATGGACTGATTCAAAATTGGGAAAGGAGTACATCAAAGCTGTATATTGTCATCCTGCTTATTTAACTTATATGCAGAGTCAGTTCAGTTCAGTCGCTCAGTCGTGTCCAACTCTTTGTGACCCCACAGACTGCAGCATGTCAGGCTTCCCTGTCCATCACCAGAGCTTGCTCAAACGCATGTCCATTGAGTCGGTGATGCCATCCAACCATCTTATCCGCCGTTGTCTCCTTCTCCTCCTGCCTCCAATCTTTCCCAGCATCAGGGTCTTTTCTAATGAGTCAGTTCTTCTCATCAGGTGGCCAAAGTATTGGAGTTTCAGCTTCAGCATCAGTCCTTTCAATGAATATTCAGGATTGATTTCTTTTAGTATGGACTGGTTGGATCTCCTTGCAGTCCAAGGACTCTCAAGAGTCTTCTCCAACACCACAGTTCAAAAGTATCAATTCTTCAGCGCTTAGCTTTCTTTATGCAGAGTACATCATGTTAAATGCTGGGCTGGATGAATCACAGTTGGAATCAAGATTACCAGGAGAAATATCAACAGCCTCAGATATGCAGATGACACCACCCTAATGGCAGAAAGTGAAGAGGAACTAAAGAGCTTCTTGATGGATGTGAAAGAGGAGAGTGAAAAAGCTGGTTTAAAACTTTACATTCAAAAAACAAAGATCATGGCATCCAGTTCCATCACTTCATGGCAAATAGATAGGGAAACAATGGAAACAATGACAGATTTTATTTTCCTCAGCTCCAAAATCACTGTGGATGGTGACTGCAGTGATGAAACTAAAAGACCCTTGCTCATTGGAAGAAAAGCTATGATAAACCTAGACAGCATGTTAAAAAGCAGAGACATTACTTTGTTTACAAAGGTCCATATAGTCAAATCTATGGTTTTTCCAGTAGTCATGTACAGATGTGAGAGTTGGACCATAAAGAAGGCTGAGTGCCAAGGAAGTGATGCTTTCAAACTGCAGTGTTAGAGAAGGCTCTTGAGAGTCCCTTTGACTGCAAGGAGATCAAACCAGACAATAATCAACCCTGAATATTCATTGAAATGACTGATATTGCAGCTGAATATACTATACTTTTGCCAATTGATATGAAGAACTGACTCACTGGAAAAGATCCTGGTGCTGGGAAAGATTGAGGGCAGGAGGAGAAAAGGACAACAGAGGATAAGATGGTTAGATGGCATCATCCACTCAATGGACATGAGTTGGAACAAACTCTAGGAGATGGTGAAGGATATGGAAGCCTGGCATCCTGCAATTCATGGGGTTGCAAAGAGTTGGACATGACTTACCAACTGAAAACAACAATGTGTTGTGCAAACATAATGTTTAGGATGGGTGTGTGCGTGCGTGCTAAGTTGCTTCAGTCGTGTCTGACTCTTTGCGACCCTATGAACTGTAGCCCACCAGACTCCTATGCCCATGGGATTCTCCAGGCAATACTGGAATGGGTTGTCATGCCCTCTTCCATGGGATATTCCTGACCCAGGGATCGAATCTGTGTCTCTTAATCTTCTGCATTGCTAGGTGGGTTCTTTACTTCTAGTGCCACCTGGGCTAACTTGTACGACATCTGCCACACATATGAGTTCCCTAAGGACAGATAATATATTAACAAACCCTGGCCCATAGTAAGTGTTCAATAAATGTCTATGAATGCATGGATAGAAGGATGAACGGATGTATAATTTGATGATAATAGATTATTGGTTTAATATTTTATCGTATTTTTGACACTGACCATAGAAAGATTTTGTTTTTGTTAATCAAAACATTGTTTTAAACAACTATCAGTGTAAATTACTTCCTCACAACTTGCCTGTCACTTTATCACAAGCCAAGAAATTGAATCCAACAAGTTTAAGGGTGATTCATTCAAAGGATAATATAAATCCAAATTGACTTTTGAAGCATACATGGGCATCTTGTTTAAATTAATTTTAACAAAAAAGAATTGATAACAGGGAATTCAAATAGCATCATATCCCACAGACCAACAAGTAACAGAAGTCAGAAAATAGAGAGACCTAACAAGTGCACAGCCCTCTTGAAACATGCTGTACTAAAGAAACTGTCCTCAGGGCCTATTGTCAAAAACCATGTCTTTTAGAAGTTGGGATACACAGACAGTAGGGCTGGGTCCAACATGGTGATGACATCCCCTCTAGGGACTACATTGTCCATGTGGGGTTTTACTTTATTATTTATTAGCTAAATATTCATCTAGCTGTCTATGCCCTATGTATTTTTTCCTTAGGAAGCACATTACAATAGGTTTCAGAGTCCTCCACACAACTTTAATTTCTATTTATCCACCCATCTCTGAATCCTATCAATTTTTAGGGAACTTCTAGACCTCACATCCTAAAGCACTCCTCAGTGCAGCTTAGAGCTACATTGATTGCTTCTAATCAATTTTTGATTCTCATTAAATGAAGCAGGAGCCAGAAACTCCTGATACAGAAGCAATGAATGTTGTAGACCGTATATAAGTAATGATCTAGTGATATTCTTCAGTCATTATCATACTAAGTGCTTTCCTTTATTTCTTAAAACTATCTCTAACCTGAATGGTGGGTTTATCTACCACATCCTCCTACTGATACCCACAATTATCTCAATGCATACTTCTCTTGTAAATTGTATACAAAGTTGGTCATTGCTACATACATGAAAAAATTGCCTTTCCCCAATAAAAATTGAAATGTTCAAAAAGTAAACAGAAAATTGTTGCTATCCTGCTGTTTTACACTATTCATCACTATATTCTACTAATCTTGATTATTTCAAAATGGTCAGAATCATTTTGCTGTACAACAGAAACTAACATAGCACTGTAAATTGATTATATTTCAATTTTAAAAAGATCAAAACATTTACGAAAATGTACACAACTTTTTGTCTTTATTTAATTTCCTGGATGTGTTTTCCCTTTGTTATTACTCCTTTATCTTTTTAATACAGGTTTGATATAAACAATTTGGTATTTCTCTACTCTCAACTCCTCCCTAAATTTCTAAAACTAACTTTGGTATGCTTATATTAATTGATAGTCATGACAATTGAAACAGTTTTCAGGAAATATTTTTTAATACTGGCTTACTAACTCATTTATCCAAAAACTATGAAGTCATTGTAGATAATCTTAGAAATTTTTATCTGAAAAATATTTGTAGAAGTCTTAGTAAGAGATTCCTTCTGAATAAATCCCTTTCACTAAAAAGTCTGTGATCTACTCAATAATATCCAAATATATTGTTTATAAACAATTATAAACAATTACAAATATATTGTTTATAAACAATTATATATATATCCAAATGTTTATAAACATTTCTAATGCCTGTGCAATGCAAAAAGATCACTATGAAAATTGTATAATGTATTTACATGTTGAAATTGTTTTTAATCAGAGGAATGAAAGCTTCTGTTTATTTCTTCAATTTATTCTGTGAGAAAAAGAGTAATAAAATACAATATGAAGGAAAACAATGTGATCCTGGCAATGAGGAAGCAGAATTACTGAAAGCCTCCTTCATTTCTGTTTTCATTCCCCTACTGAGCTGAATCACACTCTCCTTGACTTGTGTCCAACAAGACTGTATGACCAGAGAAGTTGTGTTGCCTTCTACAAGTCAACCCTCTGGGAAAGTATGAACATTTTTCTAATAATTTTGTATCCACTGATTTGTGAACCTCAAACAACTTTTTCTGTGCCTAAATAATGAAGTTTCTAAGGTACTGAAGTATAGCTAACTTACATAAAACATATATTTCTATCAAATGAGGTTCATGTCCATAATACATTTTTATTTCCAGAGGAATATTCACTAAATCTGATGTGGCTGGTAGAATACTGCCCATTTCACTCCTTTCCCACTCCTACACTGCTCATCCACATGCACAATACCTGTAATACCTCAAGGGTCACACATAGATCTTCTTATGGTTTCGAGAACAGTATAATATCAAGCCTGGGTAGAAAATCCAGTACTTTATGAAATACACTTGAAAAAATAGAAACAACCAGCAGAATTCATCTGATCTAAAAGTATGTGATATGGAAGAAAAAAAAAAATCTCTAATCTTAATGAACTTTCAAAAAACTTCATGGCCCAGTCCAAAGCAGTGCATGTAACAATAAACTGTACAAGTTGTTCAAGTCTCTCTTGGAATATGCTACAACCCAGACACAAAACATCTTCCCATAACTCGAGTATAATTCAGATGTATAGAACAACCCACATAGCTTGAAACAAGTTTCAGTTTTCCCTGCTAAATGTTATCACCCAAGAGGTATTCAGTAAATGTTTATTGAATTGAAAAATAGAGAAAATTTAAAATTCTGAATTTTAGCACACTACCAACTTTATCTTGCTTATTTACTTACCAGATCAAAATGAACAAACAAAAAATATGAAGGAAAAAAAGGGTTTGTAGAAAGCAATAACCTCAGATATGCCAGTTTATCATTTAAATTTTTTTTCAATTTTGATGCCCCTGTGGTTCTTATTGGGACATCTAGAGTAAGTTATGGGGCTTTCTTGGTGGCTCAGTTGGTAAAGAATCTGCCTTCAATACAGGAGAGCTGGGTTCAGTCCCTAGGTTGGAAAGATCCCCAGGAGAAGGAAATGACAACCCACTTCAATATTCTTGCCTGGGAAATCCTATGGACATAGGAGCTTAGCAGGCTACAGTCCATGCGGTCTCAGGAGTTGGATACGACTTAGTGACTAAACCACCAACAACCAGAGTAAGTTATAGCTGCTTCATCACAAATATCAGCTCTCAGTGACCACTTGATACTTTGGTGACCTAATAGTCCTCAGTCCATTCAACACGGGAATTCTGCCTTAAAATCCCCATGGCCTGAAGAAAGATGCAATATTAGAACTTTGCTACAGAGTTAAATTAAATTAAAGGAAAACAGAAAATGTTTGTGCAATCAAGCATGCCTGAGGAATCCTTTAGAATCAATATTTCCAGATAATAGAAAGTCTATCAATTACCCTTGAAACTAATATCAGTGAACAGAGAATAGCCATGAACATATTAACTAAACATAATTTAAAGTTCTATTGTGAAGGATATTTACACTGAAAGAGCTTAATTGAGAAACTCTGTGCATGCATTCTCCTTGGAATGAAGTTAAGCCTCAGGTGAAGTAAGTAACTTGATTAATATCATCCTGCTTATTGTGGAGCCAAGACTCAAATCCAGATCTGTCTGATTTCAAAGGTGTAATTAACCACTATGCTTCCCTGTATATCATGGTGATAGCATATTAACAAAGGTTTGCAGACTTGTGCAGCTTTTAAATTTTGTAATAAATATGGAAAATATGTCACATTTATAGCGAGGCTATGAAGTAAAAAAGCAGTATTCTCCTGACTTACTAAATTAAGAATGAGAACTTATAACACATGATTCACATAAGTCTGGTAGCAAGACTGAGAAAAGAACTCAATCTAAACCTGATATTCTGCACCAATGCCAGACACACTAAATACCTGAAATTCTTCTCAGAAAAGAAATCTAGCAAATACAGATTTCAATCACACATATCTTAATCATAGGTATCCAAAGCTATAAAAAGAATTCCTTTTAAACACATAGGTTCAACTGAAATAAATATGAAAAATTAACTGTTGTTAATTAAACTGCAATTAATTAATTTCCTGATACTAAGTATTATGCCATTGTCTTCATAAAGCCTAATCCAGAGAGCTAAAAAGTAGCTGAGAAGTTTTGTGAGATAATTGTTTAAAAGTCTCACAGGAAGAGAAAGGACACAAAGTTGTGTTATTTTTTAAATCATGCTTATCCAAAGTGATAATCCAATGAGTAATTAATAACAGAAATTAGTCCCTAAATATGATAGAAGTCTAAAATATTAATTAAATAATTAATTTTGATGAGAACAAATTATACATATATAAGCTTTCAAAATATTATTATGGTTAAGGAGTGAGTTTTCTGTCACTAGAAGAATAAAGCAGAAGTGAATAATGACCTGACAAAATTGCCATAGGGCACTCCTGGTGACTCAGTCAGTAAAGAATCCATCAGCAACACAGGAAGTGCCAGTCCAATACCTGGGTCAGCAAGAGCCCCTGGAAAAGGGCAGGACAACCCACTCCAGTGTTCTTGCCTGGGGAATCCCATGGACTGAGGAACCTGGTGGGCTACAGTCCATAGGGTCGCAAAGAGTTGGACACAAGTGAAGCAACTGAGCATACATGCATAATTGCCATAGTACAAAATTATGTTAGATGATTTCTAAATTTCAAAAGGGTTTAAAAGGTCCATCTAGTCAAGGCTATGGTTTTTCCAGTGGTCATGTATGGATGTGAGAGTTGGACTATAAAGAAAGCTGAGCACCGAAGAACTGATGCTTTTGAATGTGGTATTGGAGAAGACTCTTGAGAGTCCCTGGGAATGCAAGGAGATGCACCAGTCCATCCTAAAGGAGATCAGTCCTGGGTGTTCATTGGAAGGACTGATGCTGAAGCTGAAACTCCAATACTTTGGCCACCTGATGCGAAGAGCTGACTCATTTGAAAAGATCCTGATGCTGGGAAAGGTTGAGGGCAGGAGGAAAAGGGTTCGACAGAGGATGAGATGGTTGGATGTCATCACCGACTCAATGGACATGGGATTGGGTGGACTCCGGGACTTGGTGATGGACAGGGAGTCCTGGCGTGCTGTGGTTCATGGGGTCACAAAGAGTCGGACATGACTGAGCGACTGAACTAAACTGAATGTAACTCCTATTTTGAAGTTTAATTTGGAACGTACATTTAATGGTAGATCAGTACTTGGAAAGTAAAATAATTTATTCATCCTCTATTGTTGAGCTGCAAAAAACATTTCATAATCACTGATTTAAATATTTTTAATTGTAATATTTAATTGGAACTGTTTTATAATCTACCCAAAAATTAAACAAAGAAACAGAAAAACTAATCAATAAACCAATTATTCTATTTCCATGACATTAAACAAATTTTTGAACCACTGAATTCATTATGTATGGGATTGTAACATGACTTTTATTATTTTTTTTTGAATTTTACTATGCTTTTATTTAAAAAGACAGTTTATACAAATGCTTGTCTTTGTTCTTTTTTTACAAAAAAATATTGTGTTTTATTTATTTATCTATTTTTATAGTTTTTTTAAATTTATTTTTATTTTTTATTTTTTTAATTTATTTTTTATTTTACTTTACAATTCTGTATTGGTTTTGCCATACATTGACATGAATCCACCACGGGTGTACATGCGTTCCCAAACATGAACCCCCCTCCCACCCCCCTCCCCACAACATCTCTCTGGGTCATCCCTGCGTACCAGCCCCAAGCGTGCCATATCCTGCATCGGACATAGACTGGCAATTCGATTCTTACATGATATTATATATGTTTCAATGCCATTCTCCCAAATCATCTCACCCTCTCCCTCTCCCACTGAGTCCAAAAGTCCACTATACACATCTGTGTCTTTTTTGCTGTCCTGCATACAGGGTCATCATTGTTATCTTTCTAAATTCCATATATATGTGTTAGTATACTGTATTGGTGTTTTTCTTTCTGGCTTACTTCACTCTGTATAATCGGCTCCAGTTTCATCCATCTCATCAAAACTGATTTAAATGTATTCTTTTTAACGGCTGAGTAATACTCCATTGTGTATATGTACCACAGCTTTCTTATCCATTCATCTGCTGATGGACATCTAGGTTGTTTCCATGTCCTGGCTATTATAAACAGTGCTGCAATGAACATTGGGGTACATGCATCTCTTTCAATTCTGGTTTCCTCAGTGTGAATGCCCAGCAGTGGGATTGCTGGGTCATAAGGCAGTTCTATTTGCAATTTTTTAAGGAATCTCCACACTGTTCTCCATAGTGGCTGTTCTAGTTTGCATTCCCACCAACAGTGTAGGAGGGTTCCCTTCTCTCCACACCCTCTCCAGCATTTATTGCTTGCAGATTTTTGGATCACAGACATTCTGACTGGTGTGAAGTGGTACCTCATTGTGGTTTTAATTTGCATTTCTCTAATAATGAGTGATGTTGAGCATCTTTTCATGTGTTTGTTAGCCATCCGTATGTCTTCTTTGGAGAAATGTCTATTTAGTTCTTTGGCCCATTTTTTGATTGGGTCGTTTATTTTTCTGGAGTTGAGCTGCAGGAGTTGCTTGTATATTTTTGAGATTAGTTGTTTGTCAGTTGCTTCATTTGCTATTATTTTCTCCCATTCGGAAGGCTGTCTTTTCACTTTGCTTATATTTTCCTTTGTTGTGCAGAAGCTTTTAATTTTAATTAGGTCCCATTGGTTTATTTTTGCTTTTATTTCCAGAATTCTGGGAGGTGGATCATAGAGGATCCTGCTGTGATTTATGTCGGAGAGTGTTTTGCCTATGTTCTCCTCTAGGAGTTTTATAGTTTCTGGTCTTACATTTAGATCTTTAATCCATTTTGAGTTTATCTTTGTGTGTGGTGTTAGAAAGTGATCTAGTTTCATTCTTTTACAAGTGGTTGACCAGTTTTCCCAGCACCACTTGTTAAAGAGATTGTCTTTACTCCATTGCATATTCTTGCCACCTTTGTCAAAGATAAGGTGTCCATATGTGTGTGGATTTATCTCTGGGCTTTCTATTTTGTTCCATTGATCTATATTTCTGTCTTTGTGCCAATACCATACTGTCTTGATGACTGTGGCTTTGTAGTAGAGCCTGAAGTCAGGCAAGTTGATTCCTCCAGTTCCATTCTTCTTTCTCAAGATTGCTTTGGCTATTCGTGGTTTTTTGTATTTCCATACAAATCTTGAAATTATTTGTTCTAGTTCTGTGAAAAATATTGCTGGAAGCTTGATAGGGATTGCATTGAATTTGTAAATTGCTTTGGATAGTATACTCATTTTCACTATATTGATTCTTCCGATCCATGAGCATGGTATATTTCTCCATCTATTAGTGTCCTCTTTGATTTCTTTCATCAGTGTTTTACAGTTTTCTATATATAGGTCTTATAGGTCTTTAGTTTCTTTAGGTAGATATATTCCTAAGTTTTTTATTCTTTTTGTTGCAATGGTGAATGGAATTGTTTCCTTAATTTCTTTTTCTACTTTCTCATTATTAGTGTATAGGAATGCAAGGGATTTCTGTGTGTTGATTTTATATCCTGCAACTTTACTATATTCATTAATTAGCTCTAGTAATTTTCTGGTAGAGTCTTTAGGGTTTTCTATGTAGAGGATCATGTCATCTGCACACAGTGAGAGTTTTACTTCTTCTTTTCCAATTTGGATTCCTTTTATTTCTTTTTCTACTCTGATTGCTGTGGCTAAAACTTCCAGAACTATGTTGAATAGTAGTGGTGAAAGTGGGCACCCTTGTCTTGTCCCTGACTTTAGGGGAAATGCTTTCAATTTTTCACTATTGAGGATAATGTTTGCTGTGGGTTTGTCATAGATAGCTTTTATTATGTTGAAGTATGTTCCTTCTATTCCTGCTTTCTGGAGAGTTTTTATCATAAATGGATGTTGAATTTTGTCAAAGGCCTTCTCTGCATCTATTGAGATAATCATATGGTTTTTATTTTTCAATTTGTTAATGTGGTGAATTACATTGATTGATTTGCAGATATTGAAGAATCCTTGCATCCCTGGGATAAAGCCCACTTGGTCATGGTGTATGATCTTTTTAATGTGTTGTTGGATTCCAATTGCTAGAATTTTGTTGAGGATTTTTGCATCTATGTTCATCAGTGATATTGGCCTGTAGTTTTCTTTTTTTGTAGTATCTTTGTCAGGTTTTGGTATTAGGGGGATGGTGGCCTCATAGAATGAGTTTGGAAGTTTCCCTTCCTCTGCAATTTTCTGGAAGAGTTTGAGTAGGATAGGTGTTAACTCCTCGAAATTTTTGGTAGAATTCAGCTGTGAAGCCATCTGGACCTGGGCTTTTGTTTGCTGGAAGATTTCTGATTACAGTTTCAATTTCCATGCTTGTGATGGGTCTGTTAAGATTATCTATTTCTTCCTGGTTCAGTTTTGGAAAGTTGTACTTTCCTAAGAATTTGTCCATTTCTTCCAGGTTGTCCATTTTATGGGCATATAATTGCTGATAGTAGTCTCTTATGATCCTTTGTATTTCTGTGTTGTCTGTTGTGATCTCTCCATTTTCATTTCTAATTTTATTGATTTGATTTTTCTCTCTTTGCTTCTTGATGAGTCTGGCTAATGGTTTGTCAATTTTATTTATCCTTTCAAAGAACCAGCTTTTGGCTTTGTTGATTTTTGCTATGGTCTCTTTTGTTTCTTTTGCATTTATTTCTGCCCTAATTTTTAAGATTTCTTTCCTTCTGCTAACTCTTGGGTTCTCCAATTTTTCCTTTTCTAGTTGCTTTAGGTGTTTTTCTTCCAAGGAGTAAGCGTCTTTTAATTTCATGGCCGCAGTCAGCATCTGCAGTGATTTTAGAGCCCCCCAAAATAAAGTCTGACACTGTTTCCACTGTTTCCCCTTCGATTTCCCATGAAGTGATGGGACCAGATGCCATGATCTTCGTTTTCTGAATGTTGAGCTTTAAGCCAACTTTTTCACTCTTCTCTTTCCCTTTCCTCAAGAGGCTTTTTAGTCCCTCTTAACTTTCTGCCATAACGGTGGTGTCATCTGCATATCTGAGGTTATTGATATTCTCCTGGCAATCTTGATTCCAGCGTGTGTTTCTTCCAGTCCATTTAGGTCATTCAGGTATGACCTAAATCAAATCCCTTATGATTATACAGTGGAAGTGAGAAATACAGTTAAAGGACTAGATCTGATAGATAGAGTGCCTGATGAACTATGGAATGAGTTTCATGACATTGTACAGGAGACAGGGATCAGGACCATCCTCATGGAAAAGAAATGCAAAAAAGCAAAATGGCTGTCTGGGGAGGCCTTACAAATACCTGTGAAAAGAAGAGAAGTGAAAAGCAAAGGAAAAAAGGAAAGATATAAGCATCTGAATGCAGAGTTCCAAAGAAAAACAAGAAGAGATAAGAAAGCCTTCTTCAGTGAACAGGGCAAAGAGATAGAGGAAAACAACAGAATGGGAAAGACTAGAGATCTCTTCAAGAAAATTAGAGATACCAAGGGAACATTTCATGGAAAGATAGGCTCGATAAAGGACAGAAATGGTATGGACTTAACAGAAGTAGAAGATATTAAGAAGAGGTGGCAAGAATACACAGGAGAACTGTACAAAAAATATCTTCAGGCCCTGGATAATCACGATGGTGTGATCACTCATCTAGAGCCAGACATCCTGGAATGTGAAGTCAAATGGGCCTTAGGAAGCATCACTATGAACAAAGCTAGTGGAGGTGATGGAATTCCAGTAGCGCTATTTCAAATCCTAAAAGGTGATGCTGTGAAAGTGCTGCACTCAATATGCCAGCAAATTTGGAAAACTCAGCAGTGGCCCCAAGACTGGAAAAGGTCAGTTTTCATTTCAATCCCAAAGAAAGGCAATGCCAAAGAATGCTCAAACTACCGCACAATTGCACTCATCTCACATGCTAGTAAAGTAATGCTCAAAATTCTCCAAGCCAGGCTTCAGCAATATATGAACCGTGAACTTCCAGATGTTCAAGCTGGTTTTAGAAAAGGCAGAGGAACCAGAGATCAAATTGCCAACATCTGCTGGATCATGGAAAAAGCAAGGGAGTTTCAGAAAAACATTTATTTCTGCTTTATTGACTATGCCAAAGCCTTTGACTGTGTGGATCACAATAAACTGTGGAAAATTCTGAGAGAGATGGGAATACCAGACCACCTGACCTGCCTCTTGAGAAATCTGTATGCAGGTCAGGAAGCAACAGTTAGAACTTGACATGGAACAACAGACTGATTCCAAATAGGAAAAAAGAGAACATAAAGGCTGTATATTGTCATCCTGCTAATTTAACTTATATGCAGAGGACACCATGAGAAATGCTGGAGTGGAAGAAACACAAGCTGGAATGAAGATTTACGGGAGAAATATCAATAACTATTATCATTATTATAACCTAAATAACTTAAAATTTTAAATTGCATTTTACTTGACTAAAAATTGTAAAAGAGTATTTTGCTTTTATTATTGATTTCATTTTATCTTTCTCACTATGTCAATTATGCTTTTAAAAAATTTTAGTTGTTTCCTTAGAATTAATAATATATATTTTTGAGTAATCTAAATTCACTTTCAAACAACACCTCTGCTTCTCATGTAGCACACATTCCTTAAAACAATGTTCCCAATCCTCCCTCTGTCCCTCTGTGACATTGTTATTATTCATTCATTTATTTATGATACAACAACCAACACATTATTACTGTTATTACTATAAACACAAGAATTATCTTTTAAATTAATTAGGAATAAAGAAAAACATTTTTTGATCATGTATTCCTTCTTTAGAGTTCTTCATTTCCTTATGTAGATCCAAGTTTCTGACCTACATACTTTTCTTGCTTTTTGCCTGAAGAACTTATTTAACATTTATTGCAGCATAATGTTGTCAGAGATGCAGTCCTCCAGTTTTTGTCTGTGGAGATGTTATATCTCCTTCACTTTTGAAAGATGATTTCACTGTATTAAGAATTCTAGGTTGATTTCCTTTTCTTTCAATCCATTAAATATTTCACTCCATTCATTTTGCTTGCATGCTCTCTAACAAAAAGGCCAATATAATTCTTATCCTCTTTCTTCATAGGAAAGATGTCTTCCCAAACTTTGGTTCCTTTCAAATTTTTCTCTTTCTCTTTTGATTTCTGCAGTTTGCATTTGCTATGCCTAGATGTGAGGGTTTTCTTTTGTTTTACATTTATTAGTGTTGGTCTTCTCTGGCGTCCCAGGATCTAGGAGAAATCTAGTAGGGATTTCATTACTATTTGATAGTTCTCCACCAACATTATTTCAAACATTTCTTCAGCTCTATTCTTTTTCTTCTCCCTCTGGTAGGCCACTTATACACACATTATGTCTCTTTCGTTGTTGTTGTTTAGTCAGTCATGTATGACTCTTTGTGACCCCAAGGACTGCAGCACACCACGCTTTCCTGTCCTTCACCATCTCCTGGAGCTTACTCACACTCATGTCCATTGAGTCGGTGATGCCAACCAACCATCTCATCCTCTGCCATCCCCTTCTCCTCCTGCCTTCAATCTTTCCCAGCATCAGGGTCTTTTCTAATGAGTCAGCTCTTTGCATCAGGTGGCCAAAGTGTTGGACCTTCAGGTTCAGCATCAGTTCCTCTAATGAATATTCAGGATTGATTTCATTTAGGATTGACTAGTTTGATTTCCTTGCAGTCCAAGGGACTCTCAAGAGTCTTCTCCAACACCACACTTGAAAAGCATCAATTCTTCAGCACTCAGCTTTCTTTATATTCTAACTCTCACATGCATACATGACTGCTGGAAAAACCATAGCTTTGACTATGTATCTTTTCTTTGCCCCACAATTTTAGCTGTTCTCTTCTGATTTCTTTTTCTTTCTCTTTGCATTTCAGTTTGGGTATCATCAAGCATATTGTTTTTTCCCTTGAACTCATTGAGACCAAATACCTCTAGTGTCCTTGTTTTACCCTCCTCCCTTGACTCTGAGTTTCCCTAAGTATTCTTCCTCAGAAAGAATCTGTGCAATTCACTCCTTTCAGCTGTAATCTACTATTACTATACTGGATCCCTGTTGTTATGGTGGTAGTTTGTGAAGCAACAGGAGCACTCTATATTTTCTAAGATTAGATGTCTATCTTATAGGGGGTCTGTGGTTTAGAGATGAAGTTTTATAAATGTTTCTTCAATCTGTTTAACTCTTCGGTCTGTCTCTGTTTCCTTCCCTGAAAACAACATTCCCAATCTATTTTCTTGAGGCCTCAGTTCAATTTAGTTCAGTCGCTCAGTCGTGTCCAACTCTTTGCAACCCCATGAACCACAGCATGCCAGGCCTCCCTGTCC
Source organism: Oryx dammah (assembly GCF_014754425.2). NCBI lineage: Eukaryota > Metazoa > Chordata > Mammalia > Artiodactyla > Bovidae > Oryx > Oryx dammah. The sequence continues at coordinate 74,708,554 of NW_024070210.1, read as the reverse complement.
ATCACCAACTCCCGGAGTTTACACAAACCCATGTCCATTGAGTCAGTGTTGCCATCCAACCATCTCATCCTCTGTCATCACCTTCTCCTCCTGCCCTCAATCTTTCCCAGAATCAGGGTCTTTTCAAATGAGTCAGCTCTTTGCATCAGGTGGCCAAAGTATTGGAGTTTCAGCTTCAACATCAGTCCTTCCAATGAACACCCAGGACTGATCTCCTTTAGGATGGACTGGTTGCATCTCCTTGAAGTCCAAGGGACTCTCAAAGTCTTCTCCAACACCACAATTCAAAAGCATCAGTTCTTCAGTGCTCAGCTTTCTTTATAGTCCAAATCTCACATCCATACATAACCACTGGAAAAACCATAGCCTTGACTAGACGGACTATTGTTGACAAAGTAATGTCTCTGCTTTTCAATATGCTGTCTAGGTTGGTCATAACTTTCCTTCCAAGGAGTAAGCGTCTTTTAATTTCATGGCTGCAATCACCATCTACAGTGATTTTGGAACCCCCAAAAAATAAAGTCAACCACTGTTTCCACTGTTTCCCCATCTATTTGCCATGAAGGGATGGGACCAGATGCCATGATCTTCGTTTTCTGAATGTTAAGCTTTAAGCCAACTTTTTCACTCTCCTCTTTCACTTTCATCAAGAGGCTTTTTAGTTCCTCTTCACTTTCTGCCATAAGGGTGGTGTCATCTGCATATCTGAGGTTATTGATATTTCTCCCGGCAATCTTGATTCCAGCTTGTGCTTCCTCCAGCTCAGCGTTTCTCATTATGTACTCTGCATATAAGTTAAATAAGCAGGGTGACAATACACAGCCTTGACGTACTCCTTTTCCTATTTGGAACCCATCTGTCGTTCCATGTCCGGTTCTAGCTGTTGCTTCCTGACCTGCATATAGGTTTCTCAAGAGGCAGGTCAGGTGGTCTGGTATTCCCATCTCTTTCAGAATTTTCCACAGTTTATTGTGATCCACAAAGTCAAAGACTTTGGCATAGTCAATAAAGCAGAAATAGATGTTTTTCTAGAACTCTCTTGCTTTTTTGATGACTTTTTCTTGACTATGTTGCAGTTTGTTTTCTTAGCTGATATGGGAAAACTGCAGAGGGTTGGCATGGGAATAATTTCCTTACTTAGCTTGGAAAAATTTTTAAATTGTGTTCAGACAAAGTCCTTTTACCTGCCCTTCATTATGGAGAAGGCTCTGGGTATATTTCACAATGCTTAACTTTTCCCTTCCCCGGTCATAACCATGGGGGAAAGATCTTTCTCAAATCTTTACACTGAGAACCTGGTGGGGTTCCTGGAGGTAAAGCTCACAAAAATGTGCCCCACCGCAGTAACGTGACCCTCATGAGTTTCTCATGGCAGTCCAGACTCAACCTATAACAAATCATGAAAATCATCATTCAAGTCTCCCTATCAGTTTATGGGACCTGTGGCTTCTCCTCTAGTTAGGTTGTCCTCAGCTATGTTTCCTGGAATATGTCTCTCTCTTCAGGCATCAGGGGCCAGTTTGTCTTAGGACTTTTTTTTGTATCAGTTATAGAAACAAAAAAGTCATTGATTTTCAGTGTCCAGTATTTTTCATAATTTAAAAATATGAGTGACATATTACAAGCTCTTTATCTGTCAGAGAGAAATCAGAAGTGTCCTATAGCATGTTTTTGCTGTAATTTCAAAATTGTGTGGTGACAAATTATAAGGTCATCACTTCTTTTTGCTTTATGAACCTATAGTTCTTACATAGTCTCAAACTGGCTCATTTCAGATTGTGATTCATGCTAGAATGAGCTCGTTACTTCTGAGAGAGACAGTGGCAGAAATAATAGACAACGATAAGCTGGAAAAGTAAGAAGCAAGGAAATTGTAAATGTACAATGTGAATTTTCATCAATGAAAATGGTCAAGCAACTAACACCCAAGAAAATAAATGAAACATTACCAGCTTTTCAGAAATACTGTATTGCATTACAAAGTTTTTTCAAGTTCCAGACAAGTCATACTCTAAACTCTGCTCTAACAGCATCCTATCCTCAGTACTAGACTCACTAGTCTTTCGTTATTAAGCGTCTACACGAGGGAAAATCATTTATCCTCTTTTTGCCTGTATTCTCCTGTGTTCATGTATCTAAGTGCCTTTACAATTAGATGATGCCTGAAAATTGTATTTAACACCCAAGCAAGTGAATAAGTGTTGAGCCTTAATGTTCTCAGACTGAGATGGTCAAGGCAAAAAATGTCTGGTAAAGCAAAATAAGTGTGTTCATATTTCATGAGCTCTAGAAATTAAGGAGATAAAACTTGGAGAGGGGGAAAAGCCAGACAGTAAAGAGGGAGAAGAAACAAAGGGCCAGTAATGGACATTTTCAGTGTCAAGGAAGCACTGAGACTGTTGAGACTTATTCCTCTGCAGGACCGAGAAGTAGAGGTCCATAGCAGTCCCTGAGTCATGGGCACAGTTGCAACATGTCAGGGACGAGCTCCCTGTCACCTGCCCATGTACACAACTCATCTAACTTCTGCTGGAGCCAGAGCTTATATCTTATTCTACTTCATGACGTGGTAGATACAGAGCAAAAGAAAAAACAGAATAGACATATTTTAAACTTCCTTTTTTTACATGCAATAACCTTTTAGCAATATTTTAACTGATGTAACTTGAAAAAGAGTGCATAACTACATGATACACTCAATTCAGAGAAAGCAGGAAGCAAAAGATCCCCGAGGAGCATGTAGGAAAAGTCTTTCCAAATACTTGGCTCTATTTAAACAGACATGGGAGGTTTCTAAACCCAGAGGCTACACTTTATAGTGTAAACTTGCCACGCTGAGAGCGTGCTCTCCCACCGGCACTGGTCATGACAGAAAATTAATTGGACTTCATTTCAGACTTATGCTAGAATATAGAGAAAACCTTCTCAGACGGAGACAAGAATCTGGTTTCTGATGTGATCTCTACAGAGTAAGTATATCCCAGTCAACTGATTTTTGAAATTTCACTAATGCCTCTCCCTTATTTTAAGACTAAATTCTTTGTTTTTTCTTAAGTATGTTTTCACACATCCTTACAGAACTTAGTTTTAAATGTGTGATGCAGTTAATGTGCTTAGGGGAATTTTACATTTTCTCCTAACTAATCCCTGGGACTTCTGGATTACCAACAGCGGTTAACACATACTGAAAAACAGCTCTGCTTTTTACAATCTTAGCAGTTCCCAGCTACCCTGGTTGAGAAACATCTGTTCTCACAGACTCTCCAAATTATCCTGATGTCTTCTGACTTTTTTTGCATTTTCCTTGTTCAACCATTTGATCAGTGTGATAAATACAGAAAAACCTCAGTCCTTACCACTAATAGGGGCCTAAGTACAGTCCAGTGCAGATAAATGATGAAGTTAAAATTATTTTACTATAAATGTGAACAACTTTTCTTACTGTTATTGGCCTTTACATATGTCTGTGTCTGGGTTACTTATTCATAGGGCAAAATGTCTTATTTCAGAAATCGTTATTTTCTTAGTCATTAGAAATTGGAAGCCATTTCTAATAAAGAAGTTACATTGGAGTTAGACAGACCTTTGTTTATATTCCAGTTCTGTTACTTTCTAGATTATGAAATGGAAAAATCAAGCTTTCTCATCTATAAAATTGCAGTAAGTGCTGTGCTTATTGAAAAGAATAATATTGGTATTAAGCACAGTGAGTAGTACATAGTAAGTACTAGTTAGTCAACATCTTAATCATCCAGTTCCAAGCTTGAAAAGGTAAAGGAAAAAAAGAGAGATAAAGGTATTAAGAGAGATGAAGAAAGAAAAGGAGGGAAAGGGAATGCAGAAAAGAAGGAAAACAAAGAGGGTTAAGGAGGCAGGATGAAGGAAGGAGGGAGGGAAAGAAGGAAGGAAGAAAAGTAAGAAGGAAGTACTTAACTCTCTGGCATAGAGAAAAAAAATGTTTTCCACAGAAATCATTAAAAGTAATACAGATTAATAGTTTATGACCAAATGAACTTTGAGTTTACAGTTTCTCCCATCAAGGAGAATCAAGAGTGGAAGGAGCTTTCACATGTCTGTTGTATAAGACAGTCACAAAAAAGAAACCCCTTTGCTACTGAAAGGCAAAGGGCAGTAATACATGAAGCAGAAATTGGTAATTAATTCCCAGTCCTGCTAACAGATTCAGTATTGATGGTAAGAGTCACTTATAGCTATTTATCTTAAGCAATGATGATGAATCTGAAAAGGAGACAATCTCTCAGTATTTCTCAATCCCTCGAATCTGCTGAGGGTGAAATTTGAGCTTGGGCAGATCAGTGGACCTACTTTTTATAACTACAGAATCTGATTTCATAATTATGTATCTTTTTCTTTACTCTCCACAATCGATTTCTCCCTCTGTCCTTTTTTTTCTTTGTTGACTCATTTTATCTGAGTGATTTTTACTCATTTTGTTTGTATCCTTTTGGTATTATTCTCATAGTTAAAAATACATTATAAGATGAATGTAAAATATTATTCAAAATGCTATGGTTCCTTATTGGAGTGGTATATGAAATATCTTGACTTTTTCATCCTTTTCTCTCTGAACATTAGGATCAGAACAACAAAATGGCTATTCTATTTCTACTGACACAATATAAAAAAGGATACTACCTTTATTTTTACCAGAGGAATTCAATCATTATTCCTATGGTTTCCTGAAAATTATCTAAATTATCTAGCACTTGCTATACACTATAACGGGCTTCCCAGGTGGCGCTAGAGGTAAATAACCCACTTGCCAATGCAGGAGGCAAAAGAGGCACATGTTCGATTCCTGGGCCAAGAAGATCCCCCCTGGAGGAGGGCATGGCAACCCTCTCCAGTATTCATGCCTGTAGAATCCCATGGACAGAGGAGCCCGGTGGGCTACAGTCCATAGGGTCACAAGAGTCGGACACAACTGAAGCAACTTAGCTGCTGCTGCTGCTACTAAGTCACTTCAGTCATATCCGACTCTGTACGACCCCATAGACGGCAGCCCACCAGGCTCCCCCGGCCCTGTGATTCTCCAGGCAAGAACACTGGAGTGGGTTGCCATTTCCTTCTCCAGAGGATCTTCCTGACCTAGGGATCGAACCCAGGTATCCCTCATTGTAAGTAAGATGCTTTACCGTCTGAGCCACCAGGGAAGTCACACCTAACTTAGTGTACACTAATCTTTTTTAAAAACCTCTATTGTGTAAATGTATCCACTTAATCCCTTGTTCTAAAAAAGTTTGTATTGTAAGAAATGCTGTTAAGTAAAATATACATTTCAGCTATTTGTATGTTTGCATGTGTGTATGGGTGTTCTTTGGAAGGAATGATGCTAAAGCTGAAGCTCCAGTCCTTTGGCCACCTCATGCGAAGAGTTGACTCATTGGAAAAGACTTTGATGCTGGGAGGGATTGGGGGCAGGAGGAGAAGGGGACGACAGAGGATGAGATGGCTGGATGGCATCACCGACTCGATGGACGTGAGTCTGAGTGAACTCTGGGAGTTGGTGATGGACAGGGAGCCCTGGCATGCTGCGATTCATGGGGTCGCAAAGAGTCGGACACAACTGACCGACTGAACTGAACTGAACTGATGGTAAGTCGCTTCAGTCTTATATGACTTTGTGACCCTTGGATTATAGCTGCTAGGATCCTCTAAGCATGGGATTCTCCAGGTAACAATACTGAAGTGGGTTGCCATGCTCTCCTCCAGGGGGTCTTCCTGACCAAGGGATTGAACCCCTGTCTCTTACACCCTCCTGCACTGGCAGGCAGGTTCTTTACCACTAGCATCACCTGCGAAGCCCATTTGTTCGTTTATTTCAATTCACTCAAAGACATACGATTACTGAGTCACAGTACAAATATATACATTTTTTTCCCCTATTACTCCATTGCCCTCTAGATTGCTTATACCACTTCACATTCCCAACAGCTAAGAATAAAACATACTGCTTTCTGAATCCCATAGCAACAAGTTTATTTATTCTGTTGAGGAAAAAAAGTACAAAATTGGAATCTGCTTTCTGAATTTTTAGGAAACATATAAAAATTTCTTCAACTTCAAGTTTAAAAATTAACTATGACATATTTTATTAAAATGTAATCCTTTTACTACTGCGTTTAAGCCTTACATTTAAGATCTTCATTCACAACTTACTTTTATGTAAGATATATAGTAAAATACACTTTTACATTTCCAATGTTGAGCTACATGTTTAACAACCATTGAGTACTCTGAATTTATTGAGTAAACTTTTATTCTCCTGCATAATTGTAATGTCCTCTTCCTTTATACTAAATTCCCTAATTTGTATCTCATTCTTAACTGTGTTTTGTCCATTTATCTGTTCAATTTTACTCAAACTGATCGTCATTTAATTAGTAGAGGTTTATAATATGTTCCAATATATTTTCCAGATAGCATTCTTTTTTCTCTTCTAACTCCAATTCTGCTCCCTCTTCAACATTTCCCTGGGCTTTTTAAATGGAGTTTGGTGCACTTTGTTATGTTCCAGATTTCCACTGAACTTTTAATGAGCACTGCAGTTATTGCTCAGAATAATTTAGTGATAATTGATATTTTTATAATTTTGAGTCTTTTTATAAGTTAGCATGATTTTTAGCTTCCATTTAAGTCAAGGCTTCAAATATTCCAGAATGGTTTGTTTCTCAATAAGATGCATAAATTGCTTATTTGTTTCCCTCATAAATGATGTCTTCTGTTATCATATTTTATCTAAGTTATTAGCATCACTTTTATTCAAATATGTTACTACATTTAATAGTTTCTATTCAATTGTCTTAGGTTTTTGAGATGGATAATTCTGTAACTTGCAAATAATTGCAATTTTGATACTTTTCTTTCAATAGTATTATTTGATTTAATCTCATCTATGGTACATGAAACATGTTATTGCAGCCTTCCTTCTTTGTGTTCCTGATTTTAATGTTTCATGCCTATGCTGATTGTTGGTTTAAAAACTATATTAAAAGCAGTTTGTTCAAAATAATTAATTCTTCCTAATTTACTGAGTTTTTATGTAAATCAATTTTGAAATTTATTCAGTAAGTAGTACATTCACTTTCCTAAAATTTCAATAAAAATACTCTCAAGTAAAATTTTTCTCATCTCTCAGGGCCTTAGGTGGGATCAAGAATGTTTTTTCTTGATAGTCTCACCAAAGGCTTTAAGTAGACAATCTATGTGATAATACTTGATCTCTAGATAAATGAGCTCTGATAATAGACTATAGAAAGAGATAGCCTTGGGGACAACGAATCAGAGAGATCATTCAGTAGCCTTTTCAAATATCAAGATGGGAAAATGTGTACACTAGAAACAAAAGGAAAAATGACAACAGAAATGAGAAAGGAATTTAAAAATACTTGAGAATAAAAATTGTGCAAATGGAGATGGAAATAAAAGGACAGAGGAGAGTGACACACAGGCATTTCAGTGAGGCACCTGGAAGAACAGTAACAATATTATAAAGGTGTTGGAGTAGACGACAACATTATTAATTCAGTTTTGACATGTCAAGTCAAAGTTGGAGGTGTGGCTTTCATTTGTATATACAGTTTTGGATAAATTACTCTGGAGTACAATTGAAGCTACAGACTCAGAATTCAAAATACAGGTACTTGTTAAAATGAGTAAACTGATATTGAATTAAAAAATGCTTATTAAAAAACTTTGAGTCACACCAGAAATTAAGAATGAGCAGAGGAGAAGTGATCACTGAGTTAGTGAGAGGCATAGAGAAATCAGAAAATTAAGTGAATAATTATGGGAGGACTGTCATGGATACAGCATGATTGCGTTCAACAAATTAACAAAAAAATTGATTTATAGAGGATCAAACTAGTTGGAATTTATTTCTATCACATTACAAAAATAAATCTGAAAGGAGACTGTTGCTGGCTTTAAGTGATTCAATATGCCCTTTGCTTGCCAGATTCTCCCTAAATTTTTACTATATTATTTATATTTTTCAGGCTTTAGAACTTTGCAGTTGCTGCACCTTTAGTCATGCCCTTTGAGTTAAATGCAGAGGGGAAAAAATAGACCATAAAAAGGACTTTTTCTACATGAACATTTGTCGTTTCATTGGGAAAAGAAAGCCCTCCAAACACCCATTTATTTATATCTCATTGAACAGTTAGCTCTAGGTCACGTGTGCCATCTTAGTCTAATTCATGGCCACAGTAACTGGTTTAGAAAAATATAGTGACTAGTTTAGAAAATTCGTATATCATGCTCGCAATTTGGGATAGGGCTATTCTCCTAAAATTTAGACTTCAGTCCACTACTTAAGCAAATGGACTTTAAAAAATTTTTTTAATTTAATTTTATTTTTTTAATTTTACAATATTGTATTGGTTTTGCCATACATTGACATGAATCTGCCACAGGTGTACATGAATTTCTGTTGGCAATAAATGGTAAGAGGGTTAGCTTTACAAAGCCAAGAAGCCAAGAGCAGAGGGAGTTACATAAACGAGTTTGTGATAAACAGTATCACATCCTGCAAGGAGATCAAAGAAAATGGTGACTGAAAATTGATTAATAGACAATGCATTCATATTCCAGGGTCTTTTCTATAGATAAGGAATCTTGGAAACTGAGTTGTTTGGACTTACTGATGAATGAAAGAGCCAAAGACGAGTTAGGGAAAGAAAGGAAAATTAGAAAGGGACACTAGATTAGCGATTTGATCTGATTTTTTCTAAGCTGTGAACTATGTTAGTAGGTAGAAGGAAACAAAAACTTTAAGTTTAATTGATGGATCCTTGGGGGAATCCCAGGTTGTTCAGTGTTATGAAGAATTCACCTGCCAATGCAGGAGACACAGAAGACGTGAATTCCATCCCTAGGTCAGGAAGATCCCCTGGAGAAAGAAATGGAAACCGTCCTGGTATTCTTACCTGGAAAATTCCATGAACAGAGGAGCCTGGCAGGCTACAAAGAGTCAGACATGATTTAGCAACTGAGCAATGACAATAACAATGAGTGATGGGGAAGATCGAGGGAAGGTTTTGGCCTTGAAGTGCATACTTCTGTGGTTATCCTATAGCTCTGGATAAAAGTCCTGGCTCTGACACTTGGTCCACTGCAGACTCAGTTTCTTCATTAATAAAATTAGCCTATTAAAACTGCATTTCTATATGGAATTCTATGAGGTTTAAATGAGATAATGAGCTTAGTACAAAGCGTTGTATAGAGGATATATTGATAAATGTCATCTGTTAATTTGTTTAACATTTTCTACTAATAGGTATTTTGTAGTCAATATTTTTATTGAATATAGAGGTCTGTATGCACTATGATAATATTTCATGAATCAGATATGAAAAATCACTATCTGGACACGTTACTTCCTTGATAAATTGTGCCAAAAAGAAAAAAACAAAACACACACACAGGTGAAGCAAGGTAACACACATTAGACAGTGTCAATCTGAAGATTTCTATTTAACCAGTGAAATAAATTCAGCTAAGGGTACTTTGCAATTTTGTGTGAAAACATTCATATAAAAGTGACAGAAATGACTAAATTTATTCACATGAGAGCACACCTAGGTAGATGATCATGGAAAATGTCCAAAACTTGAGAAGCAAAAAAATTTTATACATCTGAAAATGGAATAAGAAGAGAAGTAACCACACTTACTTTCATTCAAATTTTCATAAATTTTAATGTAATCATTCTTATAATGTTTCCATATTCTTTTTTTCTAGTTAAATGATTTATCAAAATACAAATGAGTAGGATGAATAAGAAGTCTACTTTTGTACTACTAATTATGACTTTTCATTTTCTATCCTCAGGTGATTTGATAATCAGTTCTTCTGTCCAAATCAATGGATAGACCAAATGATTCTGTGGTTTCTGAGTTTGTGTTGCTTGGACTCTCTGGTTCTTATGAAATGAAAGTTTTTCTCATGTTGATATTCTCCTTGATTTATTTAGGGATCATCCTGGGAAATCTCTTCATTTTGCTTTTAGTAATTTTTGATTCTCACTTACATTCTCCTATGTACTTCTTATTAGCAAACTTGTCCTTCATTGATGTGGGGGTTGCTTCTACCACAGTCCCCAAGATGATTACAGACCTTTTAAATGAATACAAGATAATTTCTTTCCAAGGTTGCATGGTACAAATATGCTTCATCCACATAATGGGAGGAGTGGAGATGGTGTTACTCATAGCCATGGCATTTGACAGGTATACAGCAATCTGCAAGCCTCTATACTATTTGAACATCATGAACCCTAAAATATGTGTTTCATTTGTAATCACTGGCTGGGTAATTGGGGTGATTCATGCTATGTCTCAATTTGCTTTCATTATAAACTTGCCTTTTTGTGGTCCTAACAAAGTAGACAGCTTTTATTGTGACTTTCCCAGGATCATAAAACTTGCATGCACAGATGGAGTGAAATTTGAGTTTATTGTTGCTGCCAACAGTGGCTTCATGAGCATGGGCACCTTCTTCCTGCTAATCCTCTCCTACATCTTCATTTTGGTCACTGTCTGGAAACGTTCTTCAGGAGACTTATCCAAGGCATTTGTCACTTTGTCAGCTCACATCACTGTGGTGGTTCTTTTCTTCACTCCATGCATGTTTCTCTATGTATGGCCTTTCCCCAGATCATCAATTGATAAATACCTCTTCATTGCTGACTTTGCTCTCACCCCTGTCTTAAATCCCATTATATATACATTAAGGAACAAGGAGATAAAGGTAGCCATAAAAAGATTGATCAAAAGACATTATGTCAAATTTTGCTGATCAGATATGACTTTGGAGCTTGAAGACTATAATCCATCTGTCTTTTGGACTTCTCTACTCAGGCAAGCAAGTCGAGCTAGGTCGTTCCAGTCGTGTCTGACTCTGCAACACTATGGACTGTAGCCTTCTAGGCTCCTCTGTCCATGAGGATTCTCCAGGCAAGAATATTGGAGGGGGTTGCCATGCCCTCCTCCAGGGGATCTTTCTGACCCAGGAATTGAACCCGTATCTCTTACGTCTGCACTGGCAGGCAGGTTCTTTACCACTAGTGCCCCCTCTACTTAGGTACCTAAGACCTAAAACTGGATGTATCATCTACCTCACTGAACAAAATTCTGCTACATCTGTGTAGTATTTATTCATTACATTTGCTACCATGGAAAATAACCATCTACCACATAAGGTAATAATTATTTTATTATTTTTAAAATAGCATGCTGCTGCTGCTGCTGCTGCTAAGTCGCTTCAGTCATATCTGACTCTGTGTGACCCCATAGACGGCAGCCCACCAGGCTCCCCTATCCCTGGGATTCTTCAGGCAAGAACACTGGAGTGGGTTGCCATTTCCTTCTCCAATGCATGAAAGTGAAAGTGAAGTCACTCAGTCATGTTCGACTCTTAGCAACCCCATGGACTGCAGCCTACCAGGCTCCTCCACCCATGGGATTTTCCAGGCAAGAGTACTGGAGTGGGGTGCCTTCACCTTCTCTGAAATAGCATGGATATCTACTAAATAACACTTTGGATTGAAAGTGTGACTATTTTGACAATAACAAACATCACAAAAATCTCTTCATCTTCTTATAAAATTTGTAAGTAAATTAGCTTGGTTTGGGAAATGTCGGGAACCATCACATTGAATGGTTATATATTTTGTGTAACTCTACTTAGTTACTTAGGCTGCTTCCCCTCAGAAGACTCACAAAATTTAATCACAATAGTTTATTTGGGATTTGATTTTTGGAAGCACCAGTGAAGGAATGAAGAAATGATACTGAAAAGGGAAGGATGCGTATATGTTAACATAACTATGCAAGCTTACTGTGGTCCTCCAGGAGACCCTATAGGTTCTTTGACTTAGAATTCTCCCAGCTGAAGGACAATGTATTTGGAGTATTATTTATGATTAGAGGATGTATTAATTTGTTGGCATCCCCAGAATATCCTATAGCATATATTGTGTATCTGGGTAACCAGAGAAAAGATGTGAAATAGCCTTTCTGGTACTGACAGTAAAGAACTATCTCCAATAAAAGCAAACTTAAAAGCAGCCTCCCATTAATACTTTGTTACTTAGATAAGTGCTAATTAAAGTTTTTATTGCAATAGACCCCAAACTAGTAATTGGACACAGAGAATCAGTGATATAAAATATTTCTCTGCTTTCTACAATTCCCATAAACAGAGTTAGAGGTGGACCATTCAGCCATGGGCATCGTTCTGCAAGCCATGACCAGATTCTGAGATCAGTCCCTAGAGATGACCACCATCTGCTACCCACAAAAGCCAACTTATTTTTTCAAGAAAGGAAATGAAATAGTTTTAATACAAAAACTGTAGCTATAGACCACAATAAGCTTGCACAGACTATAGCTAAAGAATTTTATCATACCTACAGAAAATTCAAATAAACCAAAGAACATTCTAAAATTCTACTTTACTTCCTTCACTAGAATTGTTACAATTAAATTCACTTTGAAATTTTGGCTATGAATGTGATAAAAAAGGTAAGCTGTCAGATAATGCTTTCAATTTAGAGAAACATAGAAAATTAAAATCCCCTTGCTCCACCTACTCACAGATCTCTGGAAGCTATTCTCCACCATAAGTATAATTCACATTAAGGGTAGCACTGTCTCATAAATATTTCTCAAAAGAGACAATGTATTGTTTGTATTCCTGCAAGCTGACTGTATTTCAGGTCCTAAATAGAATTTTAAATCAGTTTTATCCATGAAAAATCTGATCCCAAATAATGACGTTTCCAAATGTTATATATCTTATGCTCTACAACAATCTCTTAACCTCCTTCTTGCCTTTCTTCCTCCCTCACATTTAAACCAGCTTTCTTAGTATTTCAATATCAACTTTCCATATATACTAACTGGGATTTTCTGGAAGTTTTTTCAAGTTACCAGAAACATTAAGGGGTTCTTCTTAGCTATTTCCTGGAACTTTTTGACTCTCTAGAGCAAAGGTCCTTCCTGCACCAAAAGGGATGCCTTCTCTACAGTCCAAGAGCTAGATACTGAGATTCAGGAGGGCCTGATCCCAGTTCATGGTCCACAGTTCTATAACAGGAGACGATCCTGGACAGAGATATAAAATGTTAATTACCAGAAATTTCCAAACTGGGAATTGATTGCCAATGGTATTGTTTGCTAATAGTTTTTTTCCAGGAAGAACTTGAATGAACTATATAGAGGGAAGCCTCAGAAGTTATGAAAACCAGTTATTTGCCATGGAAACAGAATTAAGCTTTTAGAACTGACAATATCAGAATGGCACCACTGAAGGAGGAATCAGAGGAGCTTAAATGCCCACCACAGACATGTGGTTTCTCAACCCTGTGACTTCTTGTAAGACATGCTGAGACATAACCTTTTGACATAAGATCCATTTTAATGGGGTTATCATGAAGACTAGATCATCCAGTTTGAAAGGGAGCTCTTGGCATGTGAAATACAGTCAGGTTCTCTTTGCCTGATTTTTCTTTTGCTTTCCACATATTTTACACTTCTTTAGGGAGAGTTCTATCTTGCATATTTGAAGATAAAAATATAAACTCTTGGAAGCTTTATTTCTCCAACCTGAAATACCCTGTCCTTTAAAAAATGAATTGCTACAGTATTTTTTGAAGTGTGGAAGTAATCTTTATCTGTCTACTAAGAGTTGGACTGTGAAGAAGGCTGAGTGCTGAAGAATTGATGCTTTTGAACTGTGGTGCTGGAGAAGACTCTTGAGAGTCCCTTGGACTGCGAGGAGATCCAACCAGTCCATTCTGAAGGAGATCAGCCCTGGGTGTTCTTTGGAAGGAATGATGCTAAAGCTGAAACTCCAATACTTTGGCCACCTCATGAGAAGTGTTGACTCATTGGAAAAGACTCTGATGCTGGGAGGGATTGGGGGCAGGAGGAGAAGGGGACGACAGAGGATGAGATGGCTGGATGGCATCACTGACTCTATGGGCGTGAGTCTGAGTGAACTCTGGGAGTTGGTGATGGACAGGGAGGCCTGGCGTGCTGCAATTCATGGAGTCACAGAGTCGGACACGACTGAGCGACTGAACCGAACTGAACTGAACATGAATTAATTTTATGGTATTATTAATACTCTGTCATTTGTAAATCACATAACACCTTTCAAGGAAAGTGTTGAGAAAATAAAGTAGGCATGGGGTTTGGTGTAATCCACAGCACTCAGGATCTCTTTTATCTGAAGTGTCCAGGAGTGAGTAGACTATAATCTATGAAAACATCCGATATATCCTTTTGACTTCACAAGAGAAAATTAGAGTATTTGACTTCCAATATTTTCTAATTCCAGTCTCACTTTTCAAACTTTGCCATCTGCTGGCAATGTTGAAGGCAGAAAACTACTTTTTTACATACTATGAGAGTGAACAAAGACTAAATTAGAAAAAACTTTTAAACAGGTTGTAATGATAAATGCAGTTATATAATATTTTTTCATATGGATACTGGCCATTTCACCTTTTTAAGTAGGATTCTTAGGAAGAGTTGCATTATTAAATGAACAATTAACCAGATGACCCCAAAATCTCACTATTTGGTATTTACTGAAGTGAAATAGAATAGTTAAATATATAAATCTATGAAAGAATATTTACTCTTAATCATGAAAAATTGGAGACAACTCTTAATATCCTAAACTGGGGATATCCATACAATGCAATACTATTTATCAGTGAAAATAAATGACTAATATATACATCAAATGGATGAATCTCAAGTACAGAGTAAGAAAAGCCAAATGCAAAAGAGAACAAATTGCACAACTCCATTTTTATGCTATTTTGGATAAAGGAAAATACAGAGACAGAAAAGAAACCAATAGTTTCATAGGACAGGGGTTTTTTGTGTGGTTGAGTAGAAGAGCCACAGGAGAATATGATGTGAAATGAGACTGTAATATATCATGGTGCAATAGTTACCCAATATATGTGTAACTACAAAACTCTCATTGGTCTTTCACTTAACAAGACTTAGGAACGTCACTTAGCCTCTTTTTCTTGTTTTCTCCTTTGTAAACAGCTCTATATGTCATCATAGTTAGTGAGATGATACCTAAAAAGTGTGTGGTAGTACCCAAGCAACTGAATTAGTGTTGACTCTATGTGTTCTCAAAAACTGGGATGGTTATGGATTGTAGACCTCAGGGCACAAAATGGGTGGTAAGCCAAATATATTCATTTAAATGTTTTGAGATCTAGAAATGAAAGAGATAAAACTTCGAGAGGGAGAAATTGAGACAGTAAATAAGGAGGAGAGAGGTAAGGACAATAAGGGAAAGGAAATAAATTTGGATTTAGTAGAATGGCCTTTGACTTTTAATTTATTTAAAATCAAAACTTCCAACCAAAAAAGATAAAGAAAAATATCTCCAATGGCATACATTGATATGTACATCTATCACTACTGATAGGAATAGGAACAGAAGGATGCACTACAAGACTGATACTTGTTACCTCTGAGAGTGGATGAGATTGGGAGGGGACAGATGAAGTGGGACTTTGCTGCTGCTGCTGCTAAATCGCTTCAGTTGTGTCCGACTCTGTGCGACACCATAGATGGCAGCCCACCAGGCTCCCCTGTCCTCGGGATTCTCCAGGCAAGAACACTGGAGTGGGTTGCCATTTCCTTCTCCAATGCATGAAAGTGAAAAGTCAAAGGGAAGTTGCTCAGTCGTGTCTGACTCTTCGCGATCCCATGGATTGCAGCCTACCAGGCTCCTCCATCCATGGGATTTTCCAGACAAGAGTACTGGAGTGGGGTGCCATTGCCTCCTCCGGAAGTGGGACTTTAATAACTGCTTAATGATATACATGAGCATATATCATTAATAGCTTGACTCTTATAAGTAATGCTGTATCTGTATATTATATCTTTAATAAAGTAGTAAATTAAAAAGCATCCACAGTCTTCTTGTAACAGAGTTGGATGAGCACAGCCCTTAGTAGGCAGCCATTGCTGTGTCTCTTTACTCTGCACCTGTTACTAGGCAACAGGTCTTGCTCAGACCTTGCTGGGTGCCTCAATGGCCCCACCCACAAGCAACCAAATGTCAATGAGCCACTGTTAGTTGTCCTGCTCAGCTATTGGTCAGCACTGCAGTGGGCCCTGCCCATAGCTAACTGTCAGTGAGGGACCATTGGGGAAATAATGGAGTCAAGGGTCAGTGGTGTGGTGATCATCAGCTGGACAGTGAGGTAAGAGGCAGATTCAGGCCTTCTCCTGGAAGGCCCTCCAGCTTATTCAGCCTTGGGCCAGCAGGTGAGCTGGAGGACCCAAGAAACAGACTGGGGACTACATTCCATGGGGCTCCAGAGCCCTCACTAAGACCCTCCACTAGCTTGGCCCAAGCCTTGAGGCAGCAGTGAACCTCACCCTCATCCCTGTCTCTCCAACTTGCACAGCCACCTGTGTAAGTTGCAGTCTGTGAGACCGGGTCTCCCCATTTGTGCAGCCTGAGGAGACAGGGCCAGCTGGGTTGGGTGCCTGGCTCCCTTAGGGATGACAGCTGGGCAGGATGTGGGGACCTGGCCCTGAAGGAGCTGCCAACTAAGCTCTCCCTCCTCTTAGCCAGGACCTGGACCTTGGAGGGTGAAGGTTGCGCCTTAGGACTTTGCCCTTTCTGGTCAGGACAGGGAATAACATTCATCTGGTAGAGATGAAAATTTACAGGAACATTGTTACCTGACCGTGAGCTGACCTCAAGGACAAAGGATCTGACACCAAGAAGTCTGCAACAACTAACCACACCCATCCCTCACCTTTCCTTTCAAAGGGGCTTGCTGAAAGCTTTTGGTAACTTTGGGGTTCTTAGGGCAAAAGCCACCAATCTCTGTATGAATCTGTACTAAACCTTTCTCTGTTCAGAATTCTAATGTTTAGTATTGATAGGCCTCAATGTGCAGGAAGAGGGTCTTGAAAATTCAGTAACACTCTCAACACATACAGAAATGCTTATAACATGGTTAACACACAAACCATTAGCATTCAGAACTTTGCTCAAGGTAGCATTGAGAACATTGAGACCTACTATTCTTCTCAAGTCCCAGGAAGCAGAAGTTTAAGTAGGCCCCTAAGTCATGAGCATAGTTGCAAAATGATGAGGTGAGGGTGAGCTGCCTGTCACCTGCCCATTTCACCTAAGTCATCTAACTTCTGCTGGGAGTGGCTGATTTTGGCATCTTAGTTTTCTTCATGACATGGTAGATGCAGAATGAAAGGAAAGAAGTTATATCCTCCTAAATTCAGAATATTTGAATCTGTTAAACTTCCTTCTTTTACAATTTTAGGTGTAGTTAACTAAACTAACTTTAGCTTTTACAAGGGTGCATTATTTTATTATGCACACAAAGCCCAACTTTTCCTCAGGGAAAGTTGAAGACTAAGGATCCCCAAGGAGCATGACAGGGAGAGACTTTTCAAATATTTGGCTTTATTAAAATGCAGATACAGAAAGTTTCCAAACTCAGAGGCTACTCTTTAGAGTGTACATTTGCCACATTGAGAATGCACTCTCACCAACACTGTGGGAAATGGCAGAAAATTACTTGGATTTCATTTCAGACTAAAAGAAAAATCTAGAATAAGCCTTCTCAGTTAGGAAAAGGATTTGGTTTCTGAGGTGATCTGTATAAGGTAAGTATATCCCAATGTATCTGATTTTTGAACTTTCACATTCAATGTTTCTCCTCTATTCTGATTTTATGTCCCCCACCCCTTTAGCATTTTTTCATACCTATCTATGAAGCTTACTGTTTTAAAGATGTTATTTAGTTAATGTGCTTATAGGAAAGACTATAGGTTTTCTCAGTCAATCCCTGGGACTTTGGGATTCCTAACAACACTTTCACAAACTAACAAAAAACACTGCCTTTCTACAATCTTAAAAGTTCCTAGAGGCCCAAGTTAGTGAGATCAGTTCCCACAGATTCTCCAACTTCCCAACCCAGGGATTGAACCCAGGTCTCCCACATCGCAGGCAGATTCTTTAACATCTGAGCTACCAGGGAAGCCCCCAACTTATATCAACATTTTCTAATTCCTTTTATATTTTATTTGCTCTACCATTGATCAAAGTAGTAAATGGAAAAAAGCCTCAGTCAAATATCAATAGGGTAAAGTACTCTACAATTTAAAGACAAACAAAACTGAATTTATATTAATGTAAACCTTCTTTTCCTATTGTTATTGGCTACATACATTTGCTGGTGGCTCAGTCACTTCTTTAAAAAACTAAATATCTTATTTCAGAAATCTTTTTTACTTTCCTTAGTCTTCTCACATTCAAGATTCCTATAGAAACCATTTTTGGTAGGGAAACGATCCTGGAAGCTTTGGAGTCAGACAAACCTGTTTGTTTTCTAGTTTTAGAACTTTCGAACTTAAGGCGGGAAAAATCAAATTTCACATCTACAAAAGGGCAAGAAACACAATTGCTAAAATAATGTCTGTGTACATAGTTTCTTGGGACTTCCCAGGTGGCACAGCAGTATAAAATCTGCCTGCCAATGCAGGAAATGCAACAGGCCTGGTTTCAATGTCTGGGTCCAGAAGATTCCTTGGAGTAGGAAATGGCAACCCACTCCAGTATTTTTGCTTGGAAAATCTGCTGGACAGATGAGCTTAGTAGCTACAGTCCATGGGGTCACAAAGAATCTGACATGATTGAGCAACTGAGCATGCAGGTACATACAAAGTTTATTAGACCTCACGTTGTGTTCCCACCAAAATAACATAGATCTTATGTTGTGTTCTTATCAAAATAACAAAGTAAAATAATTTTAAACTCAATACCGAGATGGTGACAGTCCATAATCCATATGCTGATTTTCATTTTAAAAAATAGTCATACTTTTTTCTGAGAAAAGAAAAAAAAAGAAAAACCTGAGAAAAGAAAATAAAAGCAAAATCCAAAGTAAAAATGTGCCCAGAAGAGTAGCAGGAGGTTCAAACAAAAAGAAAGACAAATAGTCCTTTAAAATGGTGTGTGTTGATGGGGAGAGGGAGATGCTTAATCTCACAGTAAGAAATGAAATCTACATTTAGATGTCATTTCTCATTACCATTGAGAAAATATTCTATTGGCAACGAGTGGAAAAAAAAAAACAGGCAATTTTGTACACAGCTAGTTGAAATATAAAATGTTTGAAGTCCTATAGAAGGAATAACTAACAAAATAGACAGGTTTTTAAAGTGCTTACTGAGTGAATAGTAAGTGCTAGTGAGTCAACTTAACATTAGTAGCTAGACTGAAGATAACAACAGGATAATATATAGAGAGAAATGAAAAGACATTAAAGAGGGAAAAATAGAAATAAAGAAGGAGGGAAGCAAGGAAGTGGGGAGGAACAGATGGACAGAAGAGGGAGAGAAGAAAGGAAATAAAGGCTTTGCTTTCTGGCTTATAGAAAATAGAAAAGATATGTATCCACAGTTCACAGAGGTCAATTTAAATAATGCAAAGGAATAGTGTAAGTACAAATGAAGTTAGAATTTATTAATATATTTTCCCCCATAGGGGCAGTCAGGAGTAAAAGTAGTTTAAATTGGCCTGTCCTGTAGCCTACTCTGAAATAAGAAATTTCTGTTGCTAGTGAAGGCAAAGGACCAGTCGATGTGCATTAATAAGTGGAGTTAGGCTAAGGAATACGTAATATTATGGATATCTCCTCTCATGGAGAGATCAAAATGCATGAAAATATTTTGCACTATAAATGTGTAGTCAGCATCTAGGGTTCCTTTTGGAACACAAACATCTTTTCTGAAGTCATTTGATGCACAGTTTCTCCCTGAGTATGTAGAAGACCTTGGTTTAATTCAATCTGCTATACTTATCAACTTAGAAATTTTTTTTTCTAAAAAATATATATGTAATGAGAAATATAACATTAGATTATTGCCCAAGATAGATTCTGAAGAATAAAAAGCCTCTAAAGAGATTTTAGAACAATGCATTCTCCCGGCAGAAAAGGTATATTCAAGCCCTGAAGAAATTGTTCATAAAATACATTACTACTAAACTTTTTAATCAGAATATTTGTTTTTAATAACCCCTAAGAACTGTACTTCTGATGGATAAAGGTTTTGACCTGTCCTTCTACATTTAATTAGCTTCTTTACTTAGTCAGAGGATTGTGCCCTTCCATAAATTCACAAAATGTTATTTTAAATTTTGAGCTCAGTGTAATGCTAAGACTGCACCTAAGAAGAATTTATCTGCTCTCTTACACCTAAACCTTAAGTTCTTCTTTCTAGAAGTTCCTAATTCATTTCTTTTTCTGGTCACATTAGAAATGAACTAAATGGAAGAAGCAAATCAGTCTGTGGTATCTGAGTTCATTTTTCGTGGACTCTGTGATTCAAAGGAGCTCCAGAAGTTCCTCTTACTGCCACTTTCTGCACTCTACCTGATGACCGTGCTGGGCAACCTGCTCGTTGTGCTCTTAATCATCACTGACTCTCATCTCCATTCCCCAATGTGCTTCCTCTTAGCCAATCTCTCATCTGTTGACTTCTGCCTGTCCTCAGTGACCACTCCTAAACTGACCACAGACTTCCTAAAGGATAATAAAACCATCTCCTTTGGGGGTTGCATGAGCCAAATCCTCTGTGTACATTTCTTTGGAGGGGGTGAGATGGTACTGCTTGTGTCAATGGCCTATGACCGTTATGTAGCCATCTGCAAGCCACTCCATTACTCCAGCATCATGAACAGATTGAAGTGTATCTGGCTAGTACTGACATCATGGATCATTGGCTTTGTGCATGCCACAAGTCAACTAGCTGTGATTTTAGATCTTCCCTTCTGTGGACCCAGAATAGTGGACAGTTTTTTCTGTGATATTCCTCTGGTGATCAAACTAGCCTGCATGGATACTCATACTCTGAGATTGTTGATAAATGCTGACAGTGCAGTCTTGGCTACAACTTGCTTCATTCTCTTGCTGATCTCTTACACCTACATCCTGGTGACTGTCCGTCTTAGCTCCAAAGATGGGTCATCAAAGGCACTCTCTACCTGTACTTCCCACATCACAGTGGTGGTGCTGTTCTTTAGACCCTGCATCTTCATCTATCTGTGGCCACCTAGCATCACTTGGGTGGATAAGTTCCTTTCTGTATTTTACACAGTAATCACACCGCTCTTGAATCCAGCCATTTATACCCTGAGAAATAAAGAGATTAAGAATGCCATAAAGAGACTGATACAGTAACA
This sequence comes from Oryx dammah, assembly GCF_014754425.2. Taxonomy (NCBI): domain Eukaryota; kingdom Metazoa; phylum Chordata; class Mammalia; order Artiodactyla; family Bovidae; genus Oryx; species Oryx dammah. Next base: position 74,687,269 of record NW_024070210.1, on the reverse strand, counting down.
CATGGATTCAAGGTGTAATTTTTAGATCTGTCATGTAATCAGCAATTCCACTGTGTTCTCCCCAATTTTGACATATTCTGACCTATAAACTGAACTGGAAATATGTTGTAAATATTCCCAAATGTATGCTGTGATTTATTCCACTAAGAAAATATATTAAATTGCAACATTAAAATTCTTACCATTTGGAGGAAATAAAATGTTTCATAAATAATTCTTTGTATAACTTACCCAGTGATAACAATAATGATAATGATAGTTTTAAAATAATAATAATTTTCAGAATTTACTAAACATTACCCATGTTCCCAAACCATTCTAAGCACTTTGTATATTATTAAACCACTTTCAGTAGTTTATCATTCTCATTTCTAAAACACATGATTCATCCACTCTTACTTAGCTAGAGAATATACTAAAGATATTTGAGTGGTCTGCTTCCAGTTAGAAAAACAAATAAATGATTCAAACTATAATACATTGCACTTGCATTCTGCAGCATAAATCTTAAAGTTTCAATCTTCAAGTGTTAACTCTTGGTTTAAAGGTAGAAGTTTCCCTCAAATTTTTCCTCTTAAATTACACATGGAGAAGTGTTTACAATACATTATTTCTTATGTTAATAAATGACTTTTATGATTATTGTTTTTCCTTAAAGAACTAATAATTTATTGCTTCAAAGCAAAGATTATGTAAGATGAGAAAAAATGCCCCCAAAATAAATTTATACAAAAATATGAAAATCTCATACACATGAAAAAAAAAGATAAAGAAGCCAATGGGGCTTAGAGAATAGGCAAACAATTTGAGCAGATATTTATTTCACTGACTACACACTCAGCCTCTTTAGTTAGCTGAGAAATGCAAATTAAGATCATTATGAAATACCATTGTTCTCTTTTAAATGGGCAAGATATCTAATGATAACAGTAAAAACAATTTTTTTCTTAGCTTCCACTGAGGCTTTATTTTTTAAATTATAAAAATATGATAACACATTTCCAGGAGACTTGGAAAATAAAGGACAAAGTTATATATAGTTCTATTATATATTACAGTTATTATTAAGTAACTTAAGATTTTTAGTTGGAGTTTCAGTATAAAACTCTCAAAAATTAACAGAATAAATAGAAAGTAGAATGATATAGTAGACTTGAAAAGCACATAAAACAATTCTTCATAATTAAAATTTGTACACTTTTCACACAACAGCAGAATAAAAATTAAATTCAAGTTCCTATAGACTATAAACCAGGAGACACAGGAACATAACCAGGAACATAAAACAAGGTGCAAAAATTTCATAGTCTCAAGGTATTTAAATCATACCAAGTCAGTTCTCTTATTACTGTGGAATTATGTTAGAAATCAATATCAAAAGATATTTGAAAATAATCCACATTTTTCAAGTGTAATGTGACATTTACTAAGAGAGATCTTTGACTTAGCCATTGAAAACCTCAATTAAATTAAAAAACTGAAGAAACCAGAGAAGACTGCAGAAAAGAAAGCATTTAAATGAGAAATTAATATCAAAATGAGAAATTAATATTAACTATATTTAAAAACTCCATGTATCTGGAAGTTAAATGTCCACTTTTAATGATGGGTATATCTAAGACACCATAACAAGCAAAATTAGAAAATATTTAATAGAATAAAAATGAAAAGAGAATTTATCAGAATTTGTTGCATGCAGGTGAGCTACTCAATGCAACTAAATACAATATAAAATCTTAAATTGCAACGAAAAGAATAAAATACTTAGGAATATATCTACCTAAAGAAAGAAAAGACCTATATATAGAAAACTATAAAACACTGGTGAAAGAAATCAAAGAGGACACTAATAGATGGAGAAATATACCATGTTCATGGATCAGAAGAATCAATATAGTGACAATGAGTATACTCCCCAAAGCAATCCATAGAGTCAACGCAATCCCTATCAAGCTACCAATGGTATTTTTCACAGAGCTAGAACAAATAATTTCAAGATTTGTATGGAAATACAAAACACCTCGAATAGCCAAAGCAATCTTGAGAAAGCAGAATGGAACTGGAGGAATCAACCTGCCTGACTTCAGACTCTACTACAAAGCCACAGTCATCAAGATTCAGTATGGTACTGGCACAAAGACAGAAATATAGATCAATGGAACAAAATAGAAAGCCCAGAGATAAATCCACACACCTATGGACATCTTATCTTTGACAAAGGAGGCAAGAATACACATGGAGAAAAGAAAATCTCTTTAACAAGTGGAGCTGGGAAAACTGGTCAACCACTTGTAAAAGAAGGAAACTAGATCACTTTCTAACACCACACACAAAAATAAACTCAAAATGGATTAAAGATCTAAACATAAGACCAGAAACTATAAAACTCCTAGAGGAGAACATAGGCAAAACACTCTCCGACATACATCACAGCAGGATCCTCTATGATCCATCTCCCAGAATACTGGAAATAAAAGCAAAAATAAACAAATGGGATCTAATTAAAATTAAAAGCTTCTGCACAACAAAGGAAAATATAAGCAAGGTGAAAAGACAGCCTTCTGAATGGGAGAAAATAATAGCAAATGAAGCAACTGACAAACAGCTAATCTCAAAAATATACAAGCAACTCCTGCAGCTCAATTCCAGAAAAATAAACGACCCAATCAAAAAATGGGCCAAAGAACTAAATAGACATTTCTCCAAAGAAGACATACAAATGGCTAACAAACACATGAAAAGATGCTCAACATCATTTCATTATTAGAGAAATGCAAATCAAGACCACAATGAGGTACCATTTCACACCAGTCAGAATGGCTGCGATCCAAAAGTCTACAAGCAATAAATGCTGGAGAGGGTGTGGAGAAAAGGGAACCCTCTTACACTGTTGGTGGGAATGCAAACTAGTACAGCCACTATGGAGAACAGTGTAGAAATTCCTTAAAAAATTGCAAATAGAGCTGCCTTATGACCCAGCAATCCCATTGCTGGGCATACACACCAAGGAAACCAGAATAGAAAGAGACACGTGTACCCCAATGTTCATTGCAGCACTGTTTATAATAGCCAGGACACAGAAGCAACCTAGATGTCCATCAGCAGACAAATGGATAAGAAAGCTGTGGTACATATACAGAATGGAGTATTACTCAGCCATTAAAAAGAATACATTTGAATCCATTTTAATGAGGTGGATGAAACTGGAGCCTATTATACAGAATGAAGTAAGCAAGAAAGAAAAACACCAATACAGTATACTAATGCATATGTTTGGAATTTAGAAAGATGGTAATGATAACCCTGTATGAGAGACAGCAAAAGAGACACAGATGTATAGAACAGTCTTTTTGACTCTGTGGGAGAGGGAGAGGGTGGGATGATTTGGAAGAATGGCACTGAAACGTGTAATATCATATATGAAATGAATCGCCAGTCCAGGTTCAATGAATGATACAGGATGCTCAGGGCTAGTGCACTGGGATAACCCAGAGGGATGGTACGGGGAGGGAGGAGAGAAGGGGGTTCAGGATAGGGAATACGTGTACACCCATGGCGGATTCATGTTGATGTATGGCAAAACCAATACAATATTGTAAAGTAATTAGCCTCCAATTAAAATAAATTTATATTTTAAAAAGATATCAGCTCAGGATTCAATTCTCTGACCCAGTGGCTTAGATACAGAACACCTGGCGCAGATGCCCTGGAATCAGTACAGAAGCTACAAGTTGAGAGGAGCAGAGCCAAATGTTCCAGCCAGCAGATGGATGGACTCTGGAAGAAGACCAGAAAACTTGAATGGTATTGATAATATTCTATTTAGCATTGTACCACTGCTCATTTGTACATTTAAATTATTTATTTTGATAGCTACACTTCGAATATCATATAATGCAAAGTTAAGGGTAAAACTAAAGGAAAATCTCTATGGCCTTTTACAAAAAACTATAACAAAACACACACAATACAATTACTCATTCACTCACTGTAGGTTTCTAGAGAAGATTTTACATGGCAGCCCCTGCAAAATCTATACATATATGGACACATGTATCATATTCATACATAGATAGTAAAAATATATTTTAAAAAAAGCATGTTTGGTGTTACCCTTCAGTTCAGTTCAGTTCAGTCACTCAGTCGTGTCCAACTCTTTGCAACCCCATGAATCGCAGATGCCAGGCCTCCCTATCCATCACCAACTCCCGGAGTTCACTCAGACTCATGTCCATCAAGTCGGTGATGCCATCCAGCCATCTCATCCTCTGTCGTCCCCTTCTCCTCCTGTCCCCAATCCCTCCCAGCATCAGAGTCTTTTCCAATGAGTCAACTCTTCACATGAGTTGGCCAAAATACTGGAGTTTCAGCTTTAGCATCATTCCTTCCAAAAATCCCAGGGCTGATCTCCTTCAGAATGGACTGGTTGGATCTCTCTGTAGTCCAAGGGACTCTCGAGAGTCTTCTCCAATACCACAGTTCAAAAGCATCAATTCTTCAGGGCTCAGCTTTCTTCACAGTCCAACTCTCACATCCATACATGACCACTGGAAAACCCATGGCCTTGACTGGATAGACCTTTGTTGGCAAAGTAATATTTCTGCTTTTTAATATGCTGTCTAGGTTGGTCATAACTTTCCTTCCAAGGAGTAAGCGTCTTTTGAGTTCATGGCTGCAATCACCATCAGCAGTGATTTTGGAGCCCCCCAAAATAAAGTCTGACACTGTTTCCACTGTTTCCCCATCCATTTGCCATGAAGTGATGGGACCAGATGCCATGATCTTCGTTTTCTGAATGTTGAGCTTTGAGGCAGCTTTTTCACTCTCCTCTTTCACTTTCATCAAGAGGCTTTTTAGTTCCTCTTCACTTCTGCCATAAGGGTGGTGTCATCTGCATATCTGAGGTTATTGATACTTCTCCCGGCAGTCTTGATTCCAGCTTGTGTTTCTTCCAGTCCAGCATTTCTCATGATGTACTCTGCATACAAGTTAAATAAGCAGGGTGACAATATACAGCCTTGACATACTCCTTTTCCTATTTGGAACCAGTCTGTTGTTCCATGTCCAATTCTAGCTGCTGCTTCCTAACCTGCACACAGATTTCTCAAAAGGCAGGTCAGGTGGTCTGGTATTCCCATCTCTCTCAGAATTTTCCACAGTTTATTGTGATCCACACAGTCAAAGGCTTTGGCATAGTCAATAAAGCAGAAATAAATGTTTTTCTGGAACTCTCTTGCTTTTTCCATGATCCAGTGGATGTTGGCAATTTGATCTTTGGTTCCTTTGTCTTTTCTAAAACCAGCTTGAACATCTGGAAGTTCACAGTTCATGTATTGCTAAAGCTTGGCTTGGAGAATTTGGAGCATTACTTTACTAGCATGTGAGATGAGTGCAATTGTGTGGTAGTTTGAGCATTCTTTGGCATTGCCTTTCTTTGGAACTGGAATGAAAACTGACCTTTTCCAGTCCTGTGGCCACTGCTGAGTTTTCCAAATTTGCTGGCATATTGAGTGCAGCACTGTCACAGCATCATCTTCCAGGATTTGAAAGAGCTCACTGGAATTCCATCACCTCCACTAGCTTTATTTGTATTGATGCTTTCTAAGGCCCACTTGACTTCACATTCCAGGATGTCTGGCTCTAGGTGAGTGATCACACCATTGTGATTATTGGGTCGTGAAGATGTTTTTTGTACAGTTCTTCTGTGTATTCTTGCCACCTCTTCTTAATATCTTCTGCTTCTGTTAGGTCCATACCATTTTTGTCCTTTATCGAGCCCATCTTTGCATGAAATTTTCCCTTTGTATCTCTAATTTTCTTGAAGAGATCTCTAGTCTTTCCCATTCTGTTGGTTTCCTCTATTTCTTTGCATTGATCGCTGAAGAAGGCTTTCTTATCTCTTCTTGCTATTCTTTAGATTTCTGCATTCAGATGCTTATATCTTTCCTTTTCACCTTGGCTTTTCGCTTCTCTTCTTTTCACAGCTATTTTTATGGCCTCCCCAGACAACCAGTTTGCTTTTTTGCATTTCTTTTCCATGGGGATGGTCTTGATCCCTGTCTCCTGTACAATGTTACGAACTTCATTCCATAGTTCATCAGGCACTCTATCTATCAAATCTAGGCCCTTAAATCTATTTCTTACTTCCACTGTATAATCATGAGGGATTTGATTTAGGTCATACCTGAATGGTCTAGCGGTTTTCCCTACTTTCTTCAATTTCAGTCTGAATTTGGCAATAAGAAGTTCATAATCTGAGCCACAGTCAGCTCCTGGTCTTGTTTTTGTTGACTGTATAGAGCTTCTCCATCTTTGGCTGCAAAGAATATAATCAATCTGATTTCGTTGTTGACCATCTGATTATGTCCATGTGTAGAGTCTTCTCTTGTGTTGTTGGAAGAGGGTGTTTGCTATGACCAGTGCATTTTCTTGGCAAAACTCTATTAGTCTTTGCCCTGCTTCATTCCTCATTCCAAGGCCAAATTTGCCTGTTACTCCAGGTGTTTCTTGACTTCCTACTTTTGCATTCCAGTCCCCTATAATGAAAAGGACATCTTTTTTGGGTGTTAGTTATAAAAGGTCTTGTAGGTCTTCATAGAGCCATTCAACTTCAGCTTATTCAGCATTACTGGTTGGGGCATAGACTTGGATAACTGATATATTGAAAGGTTTGCCTTGGAGACAAACAGAGATAATTCTGTCATTTTTGAGATTGTATCCATGTACTGCATTTCAGACGTTTTTGTTGACCATGATGGCTACTCCATTTCTTCTGAGGGATTCCTGCCCGCAGTCGTAGATATAATGGTCATCTGAGTTAAATTCACACATTCCAGTCCATTTTAGTTCACTGATTCCTAGAATGTCGACATTCACTCTTGCTATCTCTTGTTTGACCACTTCCAATTTGCCTTGATTCATGGACCTGACATTCCAGGTTCCTATGCAATTTTGTTCTTTACAGCATCGGACCTTGCTTCTATCACCAGTCCCATCCACAACTGGGTATTGTTTTTGCTTTGGCTCCATCCCTTCATTCTTTCTGGAGTTATTTCTCCACTGATCTCCAGTAGCATATTGGGCACCTAATGACCTGGGGAGTTCCTCTTTCAGTGTCCTGTCATTTTGCCTTTTCATACTGTTCATGGGGTTCTCAAGGCAAGAATCCTGAAGTGGTTTGCCATTCCCTTCTCCAGTGGACCACATTCTGTCAGACCTCTCCACCATGACCCGTCCGTCTTGTGTTGCCCCGCGGGCATGGCTTAGTTTCATTGAGTTAGACAAGGCTGTGGTCCTAGTGTGATTAGATTGACTAGTTTTCTGTGAGTATGGTTTCAGTGTGTCTGCCCTGTGATGCCCTCTTGCAACACCTAGCAGCTGTGAAGAGATACCCCATGCCCAAGGTAAGAGAAACCCAAGTTTCTCTTCATAGACACATTAAAAATTTAACTAGGATTCCATGTGGATCATATTTGACTTTCAATACACATAGCTGGAATCAAACTACAGAATGGGTCGGAATTGGGGAAGAATGGAGCAGAGAAATCCATTGATAACCTTTTAAACTGTCAGTATGGAAAAATATGTAGCCTAGAAGCAAAAAATTATGACAACAGAAGTAAAGAGGAGGGAAATGAATTGAGACATGTTTGAGACTAAAAACTGGACAACTAGAGATAGAAAGTGAAAGTATGGACAAGACAACCATATAGGTATCTATTTTTGGAATGGTAATGATACATATAAGGGCATTGGGGTGGATTATTATATTCTAAATTCAATTTTGACATGTTATATTGAATGTGAAGATGAGACTTTCATTTGTGTATATCATCTACAACTCTGGATAAATTTCTCTGAAGACTGGTGATAAAGCTACAGATACAGATGTGATCGTGTTGGTACTAGAAGGCACAAGAAGGGAGACCATTATGGGTGCTGATTAAGTGATTCAACAAACAGTTTGGATCCTAGGTTCTTTCTAACCTTTTGCTCTCATTGTATATAGACTTTAAACGTTTTTAACTTTAGCATGATGTTAGCATCAAATGCAAGGAAAAAGGACCAGGAAAGTCCATATGCACATGAAGATGTGTCTTTAGGTTTGAGAAACACAGACCTCAGAAACTGACTTTTGTTTATAACTCATTGAATAATTCTCGACTATATGCCTACCTTACAACACTCCATAACTAAGGAAAATGAGATTATAGTAACTGGTTTAGAAAAAAAATCATATAACATTGGAAAGGGGAAAAGTTCAGTCTACCTCATGAGTGTCTCTTTCCTATAAGTGTCCTTTTTTATTCACATAAAACACTCCACCTCTGACACTTCTGATTACCAGATGTAGAGGTTTCTCCCCATACCAAGCTATTACCTACAACAGTTTAACTCAATTCTGGGTGTCCTATGTCCTAAGTTGCTTCAGTCATATTTGATTCTTTGCAACCCTATGGACTGTAGCCACCATGTGCTTCTGTCTATGGGATTCTCCAGGCAACAGTACTGGAGTGGGTTACCATGCCCTCCTCCAGGGGATCTTTCCTACCCAGGGATCAAACTTGCATCTCCTGCATTGGCAGGCAAGTTCCTTACCACTAGCACCACCACCTGGGTATCCCACAATCTAACTTAATTCTAACAACACTATGCATTTGAAGCTCATGTTAGAGCTCATGGGTTAAGGGCTCAGTCCCACTAGACTCTTTCTTTTATTTCAGTTGCCCATCTCAGTAATAGGTCCCCAGATTAGACACAATTTTTGTCCAATTTGGCTACAAATCAGAGGTTCCCAGGATCTCCTCCCCAGCTTCCATTAATTTGTTAGAGTGGTTCACAGATCTTAGGAAATATTTACCTACATTTAAGTGTTTAATTAAAAATATGATAAAGGAGCTACATAAACATCCAGATGAGGAAATACACAGGCAAAGACTAAGATGGTCTCAAGTACAGCAGCTTCTGTGCCTCTGGAGTCAGGGTGTATCACCCTCTAGGTTAGTGGATGTGTTCACCAACCCTGCCTTTCTACAATCTAAGAAGTTTTCAGCTGCCCACATTGTGTGAGATTAGTTCTCACAGACCCTCTCATTTATCCTGATATCTCCAATTCCTTTTGGATTTTATTTGTTCTACCGTTTTTAGAAGGGTTAATAAGTTGTGTTTTATTCATATTTTGAATATTACATAGTTTAGAGAAATTAGGTTGATCTATATATAATAGAGGCTTCCCTGGTGGCTCAGTTGGCAAAGAACCTGTTTGCAATGTAAGAGGCCCAGCTTTGATCACTCAGTCAGGAAGATCCCCTGGAGAAAGGAATGGCAACCCACTCAACTATTCTTACCTGGAGAACACCATGGACAGAGGAGCCTGTTGGACTACAATCCATGGGGTTGCAAAGAGTCAGACACGACTGAGCAACTAACACACACACACACGCATATACTAATAGAGACATTATCAAATCATATTGATAGGAAATAAAATGGCAAAACACATAGTTTCAAACTTACAGAAAAAATTTAATATTGTTTTTAAGGATATGTTTATATATGAATTATCAATAAAATTTAGGAAGGATACATGCCAAATTCTGGAGGAAGAAAATATGGTATTTATGTATATTCAAAGGAAATTTTTAATGTAATTGTTAAGGCTTTTGAGACATTTTTAAACTTGTAATTTATGTATTTTAAAATAATATTATATTCAAGTGACAAATATGAAGAGCCTTAACTATATAGCTTTGATAACTGCTTTAATGTCCTAGGGGATTTTGTGCTTTGCTGACCCAATTCTAGAACACAGAAAAAGAAGAAACAATCATTTACCCTCTTCTCAAAAATAACATTATTATCATAAAATATTTCTTTTTATACTGATATCTCTAATTCTCCTGTTCACATTCCTTAACCTTTAAAGAATCATGGAAATTTTAAGATAGCAGCACAATGACTGTGAGTTACTGCAAAGCTAAATTGGACCAAAGTTATCTTGGCAAATTGTCATGCTGTTTTGTTGTGTTTTTTTTTTTTTTTCAACTTTAATACCCACCATTTGTTAAGTGAGGCAGTAAATAAAAAAGGAATCTCAGAATCCTGTTTGGACACTGTTTGGGAAGAAAACCAGGTTTTAAGGGGGGCACTCTCTGTCTCAGCCACTGGCCAGAAAACGATTTTTCTGTTTGAAATCTGTTCAATCTGAGAGAGATACGGTGACTTGGGGAAGGAAGGTGACCTCTGCTTTGTAAAGTGGACTGGCTCTGTTTCCCTCTGTGTTTTCCACCACTGTTTATAACAACACTTGTGCTGAATGCTTGTAGTGATAGTAATAGTCATAAAATATGGCTCAAATTTCATTTTTAATTGAAATATAGGTTAATTTACAATGTTGTGTACATTTAGGTATACAGCAAGTAATTCTGTTATATAATTATATATTATTATAATATATATAATATATAATTATACATATATAATATATATGTATATATAAAATATATAATTATATATATTCTTTTTCATTATGGGTTATTATCAGACACTGAATATAGCTCTCTGTGCTGCAAAGTAGTTTTTTGTTGTTTATCTATTATATGTAGTAGTGTGCATATGTTAATTCCAAACTAATAATTTATCTCCCTCCCCTCCACCCCATTTGGTAACCATAAGATTGTTCTTTATATCTGCAAGTTTGTTTCTGCTCTGTAAATAAGCTCATTTATATCACCATTTTTAAAAATTTTCCACATATAAGTGATATTGTATGATATTTGTCTTTCTCTGTTGACTAACGTCACTTAATAAGATATTCTCTAGGTACATTCATGTTGCTGAAAATGGCATTATTTTATTTTTTTAATGGCTGAGTAATAGTATTCCATTGTGTATATATATCTATATATATACACCACATCTTCTTTATCCATTCCATCGATGGGCACTTAGGTTGCTTGCATGTCTTGGCTATTATAGAGAGTGCTGCTATGAACATTAGGGTGCATGTATGTTTTCAAATTAGAGTTTTCTCCAAATATAGACCCAGAAGTGGAATTGCAAGATCATACGGTAACTCTATTATTCAGTTCTATCACTGACAAAAGTAAGTAAATGGAAAAAAGCCTCAGTCAAATATTAATACAGCAAAGTACCATACAATTTAAAGACAAACAATGAAAGTGAATTGATTTTAATGTAAACCTGTACCTCTTTACTATTACTTAGTTATTTACATAGTTTGTGTCTGTCACCTCTTTACAGAACAAAATGTCTTATTTCAGATTTTTTTTTTTTTTTTACTGTTATAGATGTCTCGAAATCGAGATGCTTAGAAGTCATTTTTAGTAGGAAAGCTATTCTGGAAGTTTTAAAGTCAGACAAATTTCCATGTATTTTGTTGTTCTAGTATTTTTGAACTTAAGACTTGGGAAAAATCAAATTTCTCTTCTGCAAAATCACAAGAACTGTGATTCTTCAAATAGGTAATATGTATATATATATATATATATATACTTGATTAGAACTCATGGTGTATTTTTACAAAAATTTAAGGATAATGAAGTTAGAATTCAGTAGTAAGACAATAGTCACAAGACATAAACGATGCTGATGTTCATTTTAAAAAGTCTTATATTTGCTGAGGGAAAAAAGCTGAACAGAATGAAGAACAAAACTCAGTAGGAAAAAAAGTACAACAAAAAGGGAGCAGATATTCAAAGGAAAAAGCAAATAATACCAAAATGGAAAAAATAATTAATCTTTTAATTAAAATAATTAAAATTATATCCCAATACCATTTCTCATCATCATAAAGACAACACATTGTATATTTTTAAGAAAAAGGATTTGTACATTGTGTTGGAAATGCAAAATGCTTTGAGTCCTAAAGTGGGAATACCTTAAAAAATGTATGTTTTTAAAATGCTTATCAAGGACTTGGTAGTTCATAAGTGCCAGTTATTGTACTTGATAATCTAAACTATATTTTCTAAAAAAAAAAATAGGATAATAAAGAAATACAGACAAGAAGGGAGACTAAAGAAAAAATATAAATAAAAAATGAGGGCAAATGGAAGAAAGGAAATAAGGAAAAAAGAACTTGCTGTTTGGCTTACAAAATATAGAAAATATCTATATTTTGCTGAGCTCAGTTTATATAGTATATGTGAACAGTTTAAGGACAAATGAAGTTAAATTTTATATATTCTTTTCTGAGAACAGTCAGGAATAAATGTAGTTTTCATTTCTTTATCATTTAAGCTACTCTCAGAAAAGAAATCTGTTACAAGTGAGGGAACAGAACTGGTCTATAATGCTAATAAGTGGAGTTACTCAGCCTATGAAATATATAATTTTATACAGAGATTCAAAATTAGTAAAAATATTCAGCATTAGGAGAAGGCAATGGCAACCCACTCCAGTACTCTTGCCTGAAGAATCCCATGGACAGAGGAGCCTGGTGGGCTACAGTTTATGGGGTTGCTAAGAGTCGGACATTCACTTTCACTTTTCACCTTCCTGCATTGGAGAAGGAAATGGCAACCCACTCCAGTGTTCTTGCCTGGAGAATCCCAGGGACGGGGGAGCCTGGTGGGCTGCCGTCTATGGGGTCACACAGAGTCGGACACGACTGAAGCAACTTAGCAGTAGCAGCAGCATTCAGCATTAGAAATGTGCCATCAGCATCTGGGGTCTCCTTTGGATGAAGATGGGCTTTCCTCAAGTCATTTGATAAACAACTTTTTCTCACAGTTTGTAAAAATCTTTGATTCAATTCAGTTTGCTCACACATATCAACTTTAGCGATGAATTTGTTTCTGAGAGTCAAGTATTGTGTGAGAAATGTAGCACTAGATTATTGCCCTAGATAAGACTTAAAAATAAAGAACCTCAAAATATATTGTAGACCTATGCACTTTTACTGCCAAAAAGGAAAATTCAAGCAGTGGAGAAATTGTTTATAAAATGCATTAGTATTGTTATTTTTATGAGAATATTCATTTTGAATAACCAAAGAACTCTCTCTGTTGGGTGAAGTTTTTAAACTTCCTTTCTACACATTATTAGCTCCTGAGAGCCGAGATTGATTCAATAAATCTTTATTTTCAATTTGGAATTGAGCACATTTCCTAGGATTTAAATTTTGCACAGGAGAAGTGTTTGTCTGCTCATAAGCCCCAAACATTTAGTTCTTCTCTCCATTCTAGAAGTTCTTAGTTCATCTCTTCTGGTCACCTTAGAAATTTAATAAATGGAAGAAGCAAACCAGTCCGTGGTATCTGAGTTCATTTTTCGTGGACTCTGTGATTCAAGGGAACTCCAGAAGCTCCTCTTACTGCCGTTTTCTGCACTCTACCTGATGACCATGCTGGGCAACCTGCTCATTGTGCTCTTAATCATCACTGACTCTCATCTCCATTCCCCAATGTACTTCCTCTTAGCCAATCTCTCATCTGTTGACTTTTGCCTGTCCTCAGTGACCACTCCTAAACTGATCACAGACTTCCTAAAGGATAATAAAACCATCTCCTTTGGGGGCTGCATGAGTCAGATCCTCTTTATACATTTTCTTGCAGGAGGTGAGATGGTGCTGCTTGTGTCAATGGCCTATGACCATTGTGTAGCCATCTGCAAGCCACTCCATTACTCCAGAATTATGGACAGACAAAAGTGCATCTGGCTAGCTCTTATATCATGGATCACTGGCTTTGTACATGCCATAAGTCAACTAGCTATGATTTTAGATCTTCCTTTCTGTGGACCCAGAATAGTGGACAGCTTTTTCTGTGATATTCCTGAAGTGATCAAACTAGCCTGCATGGATACTCATACTCTGAGAATATTGATAAATGCTGACAGTGGTGTCTTAGCTGTAGCTTGCTTCATTCTCTTGCTAATCTCTTACACCTACATCCTGGTAACTATTTGCCTTCGTTCCAAGGATGGGTCATCAAAGGCACTCTCTACCTGTACTTCACACATCACAGTGGTGGTGCTGTTCTTTGGACCCTGCATTTTCATCTATTTCTGGCCACTTAGCATCACTTGGGTGGACAAGGTACTTTCTGTGTTTTATACAGTAATCACACCTCTTTTGAATCCAGCAATTTACACACTGAGAAATAAAGAAATTAAAAATGCAATAAAGTGACAGATAATTCAGCATAAGAATACAAAGTACAATTTTTAAAGCTTTCATGTAATCAGTAATTCTACTGTTTGCTCCCTAATTTGGACATAGTTTGACATGTTAACTAAACGATAAATGTTCATATCTGTTAGTTATCAGTAGTCTCAGATATATTTTTTGTGTTTATTCCATTAAGAAAATATGTTCAAAAAGCTAATACATATATTCTTACCACTTGGAGAAAATAAAAATTTGTCTAAATATTCTTGTGTATTGTAAAAAATTGCCTGGTGATTATAATAAGAATTATAAAATAACAATTTATTTCTATGGATGGTGCTAATGGTAAAGAACTCACTTGCTAATGCAGGAGACAAGAGGTGTGGGTTCAATCCCTGGGTCAGGAAGATTCCCTGAAGAAGGGCATGTCAACCCACTCCAGTATTCTTTCCTGGAGAATCCCATGGACAGAGCAGCCTGGCAGCCTATGGTCCATAGGGTCACAAAGATTTGGACATGACTGAAGCATGCCTAATTTAATAAACACTACCTATATTCCAAATCTCATGCTGAGTATTTTACCTAATCTATGAATTACCTAATAAATAATTTTGAGTTAAATATCATTAATCTCACTTCTAGAAATACATGATTTATCTATCCTAACTCTAAATTAGCTAGAGAGCTTAAGGAATATATTTCCCTGCTCTGCTTCTACTTGAAAAACAAAATCTAAATGAATCAAACCACAATACTGCTACTTAACAGTGTAATCTCTGTAATTCAAGGTTTCAAGTCTTAACTATTGATTTAAAGGTACAGTTTCACTGAAAATTATTTTCTTAAACACACAAGCAGAAGGATTTGAAATTGCTTGAAACATTATTTTTTTACTTACATTCAGGAAATAATAGGGATATGTTGCTTCAAAACAAAAGAAATTTAGTAATGAGAGGAAAGTAAAAGGGAACAATCAAAGAAACAACGTTATACAGAAATCATAATTCCTCCTACACATGAATGAAAAAGATAAACATCTCAACAGGGGAGATAATGGGCAAAACGTGTACAGGTATTTATTTCACTGAAGACTATTTCATAATTAATCAGGGCAATCCAATTTAAGATCATGATAAAATGGTATTATACATCTTTATTTCTGGGGGCTCCAAAATCACTGCAGATGGTGATTGCAGCCATGAAATTAAAAGACGCTTACTCCTTGGAAGGAAAGTTATGACCAACCAAGATAGCATATTGAAAAGCAGAGACATTACTTTGCTGACTAAGGTCCATCTAGTCAAGGCTATGGTTTCTCCTGTGGTCATGTATGGATGTGAGAGTTGGACTGTGAAGAAGGCTGAGCGCCAAAGAATTGATGTTTTTGAATTGTGGTGTTGGAGAAGACTCTTGAGAGTCCCTTGGACTGCGAGGAGATCCAACCAGTCCATTCTGAAGATCAGCCCTGGGATTTCTTTGGAAGGACTGATGCTAAAGCTGAAACTCCAGTACTTTGGCCACCTCATGCGAAGAGTTGACTCATTGGAAAAGACTCTGATGCTGGGAGGGATTGGGGGCAGGAGGAGAAGGGGACGACAGAGGATGAGATGGCTGGATGACATCACTGACTCGATGGACGTGAATCTGAGTGAACTCTGGGAGTTGGTGATGGACAGGGAGGCCTGGTGTGCTGCGATTCATGGGGTCTCAAACAGTCAGACATGACTGAGCGACTGAACTGAACTGAAGTGAACTGGATTTATTAAAAAAAGACACCAAACAAAAACAGTTATTGTTCAGAATGTGTATTCAAGGAAATGCTATGCCTTGTGAGTAGGTGTAAATTGATTTAAGTACTCTGAATAATAATTTGTATTGTAAAGCTGAACATGTGTATAAACTACATCTCAATAATTGTATCCTAACTGTTCCCTGTGGCCAAGTGCCTATTCTTACTATTACTAATAGTAAATCTCTCAAATTATAGCTGGATACATGACTCCCCAGCTACACAGTAGATTTCCTAATCCCTATAGACAGTTGTATCTGAATGACCAAGTTCTGGCAATAAGATGTGAGAAGTGATTTGTGCATCTTTCAAACCATTATTTTAAAGAGATCAGCTCAGGATTCCTTTCCCTGTCCCAGTGACACAAAACATCTGGCAAAGATACCTTGTAGTCAGTAATGGATGCCACAAGTTGAGACGAGCAGAGACAACGTTCCAGCCAGGAGATAGATGGACTCCGGAAGAAGATCAGACAACTTGAATGTTGACTGGTAATGTTCTATTTATCATTATACCATCTTCACTTGTGCATTGTTCTTCATGACATATTTATTTGGTTTGTTACAATTAAAATATTTTATACTGCAAAGTTAAGGAAACAATAAACAAAAGGCTTTCTCTTTGGATTTCTACACACACACACACACACACACACACACACACACAAACCCAAAGTCCATGTGGTTCTGGGCTGTATAACTAACCAATATCTGTTATTCTAGGGAAAACGCCTTCTAGGGAATAAGCCTTCTAGGGAAGTTTTCACTCAATAACTTCCCCCAAAATATACATGTTCTTAGACACATGTATCATACTCAGAGAGTAAAATATATCTGGAAGGAAAATGAATGCAGTTTGGTGTTACTGTAAGTTGTTTACTAGTTACGTCTGCATCTTATAGACTTTTTAAATGAATCTGCCTGTGTAATAGTGCATGTTTCATAGCCCTAGTTGATATATGTCACTTGCAAATAAAATTATATTAACAAATCTTTACAGTATATTAATTGTTACTTTATTCCTGTGAACTGAAGAAAAAAGTTGATTTCTTGAATCAGATCCCTATATCAGTAACTATCAACTCAATCGTGACATATCAACCTTTATACCAGTAAGTTAAAACACTACTAATGATAATATAATTGACTTTAAAAGACATACTATTATTGCTATTAATTTCTTAAAATATTAAAAAAAAAAGAAGTACAAACCACACCAAGGAATAATTGCAGAAATTTACATTTGGCCAAACCAGATGATCATGAAAGCATCACTTAGATCAGTGTCCAGACACATTCGGGGACCTATAATGGCTTCTTGAAATATTTTTTAGATGAAAATATCTTAGCTGTGCTCACTGATATAAATCTTCAATTCTAGAAGCCACCATTCATTCATAAGTGATTTGAAGCCTGAATGTAATTTCCTGTCACATCCGTCTTGGAAAGGAATATAATAACAGCACTTCATCCTGATTGAGTCCTTGCTAATTTGAATAATTAGTTCTGGTAAACTTACAAAATGAGATACTGCTATCCACCTAGTTTCAAAGCCCACAAATTTCATGTAATTCATTATCAATTTAATACAATTTGATTATAAAATCCATATTTCAAAAAAAATCATAATAGAAATTCAAAGAATCTGCATGCCAATGCAGGAGACACGGGTTCGATTCCTGGGTCAAGAAGATGCCCTGGAGAAGGAAATAGCAACCCACTCCAGTATTTTTGCCTGGGAAATGCCATGGGCAGAGGAGCCTGGCAGGTTATATAGTCCATGGGGTTTCAGAGTCAGACATGACTTAGCAATTAGACAGCAACAATAAAAAATACAATATCTACATAAGAACATATAGAATGCAGTTACAGTCATGCTGGCAGAGACGTTACTATTCATGCATGTATTTTTAGAAAATAAAAGATGCATGTCAATGATCCAGGTACTCATGTCAAGAAAATTAAACTATAGAAAGTAAGGATGAAATATCAAGAACAAATATTAAATTAATAAACATATTAAACATAAAAATCCCAACAAAACTAAAATTGCTTATTTTAAAAGTACAATAGGAAAAAAAATGACAATACATCTGTAAGACTGATCGAGAAAAGACACAAATAACCAACGCCAGAATGAAAAGGGAGATATATCTACACATGCCAAAGTCTGTGCAAATATTACAACATGATATTATATAAAACGTTATACAAATAAATTTTGAAATATATGTGAAATTAGAAATTTCCTCAGAAAAACCAGCTACTAAGCAAAACATATTAATGGTTCTATGTCTATTATGCAAATTTCATCTAAAATTAAAATATTTTCTTGCCCATTAGTTAGTGACTCCCAACTCTGCTTTCTGCTCCTGGGGCTATGCAAATCGCATTTATTTTCCCATGCGGCCACACTTTGTGCTCTGAAGAGCACGCTAGAGGAAGACTGCACGTTAGAAAAGGAGAAAAGGGTTCTTTCCTGTCTGCTCTTCCGGGCTTTCCCTCTGCTAGCTGTACCTGTGTGAGCATTACCACAGCCACTACCGCAAGAGTTCCTTCCTACGGCATGAGCTGAACCCAAGGTGAACTTGTTCCAACAGGCGCAGAAGTAGTCTCACCATGCTGCTTTAGAGGTAAGAGCATCAGTAAGCTAGGTTGACAAGTTCTTTTTTTTTTTTTAAGAGTCAATATTTATTCTGATTAATATTTTACAAAATTTTGACAGATGTAATTTATGTAAGGAGAGCTAATTTATTAAACACTTTACAGGTTTTTCTTTCCACAGAATAACACGTTAAGTAGCAAAATAATACTTGGCACAGTTATAAATAAAGAATATAAAATAAAAATATTCATAGCTTAAGTATAATAATGATGCTGCTTTATGCCTATTAATATTTCAAATAAATTCCTGGGAACAACAGAAATAAGGAAAAGAGTCCAAAGAAGTAATTCATGTTTAGAGCTGAGAAGTAAGCTCCTATTTGCTAAAAGTATCCAATTAAGCTGATATGAACTATTCCTCAAAGGGTCACCCTTATACACAACTTTAGAACGGGGTTAAACTGGTTCCACACATAAGACCTATAAAATCATTAGAAGGTACACTCCTGCATAGTTGGCTCCTGACCATCTGACCATTTCTGAGTTATAGATTTCACTGGCGCTATGAGATGGTTTAATGCTAAAGCATTAACACTGCTAATATTTTCCATGTATACATCTACAGTTTTTTTCTTCTATTTAACTGAAAGACATTTCTTTTGCACTTAAAAGAATATTGTACCATAAAGAAAGAACATGGTAACAACACTCTCATTCAAACTCTGAGAAAACCACCATTGTATTTGACTGTTAATAAAAAATGTTTCGATAAAAATTGCAACTGAGTCTTCATGTGAAGTGGCTCAAAATACAAAAAATTAAAACAAATTCTAGCCTTTTATAAATAACTTTGAATTTAAAAATTATCTAAAATTTCCCCCAATTAGTAGTCAAAACTAGCAGAGACATTTGTAAAGGTAACCAATTTTGTACATTCTATGACAAAATGGCACGATGCTGTTGCCGCCCCACACCCATCTCTTCCCTTTTCAAAAATAAAGCACGTATGCCAATTTTCTAATATTAAAACACTCACATACACTAAGTAATCTTTTTGATGTATGACTTATGGTCAAAGAAACTACTATATAAAAATGGTACTTGGAAATACTGAACATCAACTATATACATTTTCGCTGCTCCTCTTACTAAGGCAAGGGGCGGGTTTACCACTAGATTGCTTTAATAGCTGTAATCTGCATTTTACAGAGAATACTACTTTTACCAAGCATCAGACATGCAGTGAACTTGCAGGGTATAATGCCTATTAACAGCAATATCAAACACCACTAGAAGCTCATTAGTTGTCTCCCTTTTCTTTTTGGTTGGATAAAATGAAATGAGCAGCTTTAAATACACTAACACATAGAGACACAAGGAGAAAACTATTCGATAACTTATTTATATACAGATACACAATCTTTACACTGGTCTAGGGCCTGTCGTCAGTCTGGCTGCCCTTTTCCCACTCTCCCCTGGCCTGTCCCCTCTCACACACGTCCCACAGGTTGCCTGAACCACAGTTTGCTACAGCACTTAAAAAGGACTCCACCAAGTCTCACTCTGTAAACAGTATTTGTGGAAGCACTGACTAACAGTTCACCATGAGAGTATGGAAATGCTGCAACAAAAATTGATCAGTGCATCATGTTTAACAATTAGAAAATCTTTCTGAAACTGTTTCAGACAGCATTAACAAATTTCAAAACATTCAACCCTGGGAAAACTGAAACAATCTTAGAGATAAAATTCTGATAGGTCATTTTTAAAAAGCCAGAATACACCATTAGCTTTTCTTTTATTTACATGTCTATTATGTACAGAAATCATGCTCCATCTTTAGCTAGACTCCCATTATTTTGTCTACAATTTATTTTTGCAGTATGTCCATTTATCTCTATTACTGAGAATTTTGTATTAACTTGAAAATAGCTCAACTCTTAAAAATTGGACTATTTGCACATCAAATTAAATTCTAATTTATGCTTTACTGGATAGTGTGTGCTAATATACATTCTATGAGGTGCATCATACACTTAGTAGGGCTTTTAGGTTGAACAAAATAAATAACATGACTTACTATACTCATGCAAGTGCTTTATTATCAGACCATAAAACCTTAAGAGCAAATTATTTCACTGAACTAAAAATATATCAGCACTTCAACAGCTGATAGCAATAAAATATTGTTAGCACATTTTTTGGTGAACATTATTTTTCTGTGCCTCTGAAGACACATTACAGTAGATCCCTAATAAAACCACATGATTTTCATCACAGTATTTACATGTACATTCTAACACGTACATAATACTAGTCTGAATCAATTTAAGACAACTCTCTTGGAATTGAATGCAATACTAATAGTAGATTGCATTATAAAATTTAGCTGTATACCATAAATTTAGTTTTAGCCAGTCTCGAACATTTCTGATCAGTAAACCATGTCTATCAACAGAATAAGTTCATTCTTTCCTCATGAAAAATGTTATGAGAACAAAACCATAAAGCTGCATATGTTGTGAATTCCCACATTAAGAACCATTAAAATTCTTAAGATCTTTATTCTTCCCAGAAGTGGCAGTGTGTTCTGTCCATGTTTACCTTTGTTAACAAAAGTATTGAAAAAAAGACTGCAAAGTTCACAGTTAGCCCTACATATAGCATGCTATTTGTTCGAAGGATGTGGATTCGAGTGTGAGAGAGACACGGACAGACACAATTTTCAGGCACCACTCAGCAATATGCTTCAGAGGATAAAGATGCTGCTACACGAGCTGGTACCCAGATCCTGATGTTTGGTCATATTCTATTGTATACTGCCTGGTCCAGTCCACGATAACAGGATGGAAGAGGCCACAGCATCGAAATTCAAAGAAGTCTATAATATTCCTTACACATCCATGGTTGAATGGACTTTCAATAGATGTTGTGTGACTTTAAAGTGCTTGTATCTCCTGGCATTCATTCTTTCATTTGTAGTAATACCTAAACATGATATCTGATACATCTGACACATGAGTAACACAGCCACCCACATGAAATGAAAAACACTGTTCAGAAACATCCAAAACATCCAAGGTGAACAGGTGGCAATTTGAGTAATGTATGTCCAAAATCCATCCTTAGTGTAGCTGGTCTCACAGTGTAATCCCCAGTAAGAAATACAGCCATAAATCATCCAGCAGATCATAAAAAGCAAGAACAGGTAGCCCATAAAGTATCTATGGTTGCCTGCACCTACACAGTTACCCACCCATGGGCAATGATGGTCGAATTTTGCTATACAGTGGTTGCACACACCACAATGTTTGGACCTTACTGGTTTCCGTATCAAACAGGTACTGCAGAATATACTGAGATCCAGACTTCCTGTCTCTGCAAGTTCAACTATTGTCTTTTTCTTTTGTTCTTCTGTGGCTTTAATAATCCCTGGATCTGATTTCCAAGATTTTCCAAAATTGTAGAAAAGTGCAATACTGTTGGCAAGGAATGGAAGATGGATAAATAAAAAATTGAGATCATTCCAAAACCAGAAGAACCATGTCACATACATCCAAAATTTGGTTGCCAAATATATTCCAAGGGGCAATGCACTATGCATTGAATGATCAAAAAAGGATTTTGAAAGAAACGGTACTGTAGCCCAAACACCACCATACATTAGCCCTTTAATGAGCCAAGAATCAATATTTAGGTCTGCTATAAACCCAACCAGCCAAATAACTAGGAAAGGAGTTCCCAGCATTACTTTCTGCCGAAATTCCTTATCAGCTTTCAGCTTTCTAAGGAAAGATGGATTGTCATATCCCTTTGCTTGCCGTGCCTCTTGCAGATGGTTGATCATCCACACATTTTTTCTCTGCTTTGCCAAATCAAGTGCTGATTCGCCCTTGATATTCTGGGCATCAACATTAGCTCCAGCTTCCAGAAGAAGACTAATGACTGTGGTATTCCCTGCTAGTACTGCCCAATGCAAAGCAGTGTTTTTATGATACTTGTCACCAAGGTTAACTATGTGTTCTATAAGCTGCCCACATTAAAGGCGTCATCCCATTCTTATCCATCATATCTACATCCTGTCCTTTTGCTATGAGATAAGCAACAGTTGAGGTATGTCCAAACTGAGCAGCCAAATGAATACAGCTACATCCTTCTCCATCAATTAATGAAGGATCTGCACCATATTTCATTAGTTGCACAACCATAGATAGATGGCCTTGTCTTGTGGCCCAGTGCAATGGAGTTGAATGTAGGTCTCCTCCAAGTTGATCCACAATAGCACCTTTCGAAATATAGTATTTGACTAAATCTATTCTGTTATTGATGGCAGCCCAATGAAGGAGTGTAACATTTTCTTTGTCTGGTTGCCTTACATCATAACCTGCTTCCACCAATTCTCAGCAGCGTTCATATATTCCATATTGTGTCGCCTTAACTATGTCCCATGTGCTATAATCATCACTATGAGATTTCCGTCCCAGGGGTTCACCATATCCATGGTTATAATGGCTCTGAAGTTTGATTTCCTCTGGATGGAGAAGGGGCACGCAGCCCGCTTCGCTCTCATACTCCTCCGGGCCCGACAAGTTCATTTTTATCTTTCTTTATTTTCTCTTTCTCCAAAGTATAGAGTGTGGGTTTCAGACCAGATGCTAACTCTATTTTCTGGTTTATCTATGAAGTGCTATAAATTTGATATGAACACCAGATAAATGTACTAAAATAAAAAATTTATAGGATATGCACTTACTCAACACAAACACAAAAACAAAATAATGATAGTGGAACAATATATAATAAGAATAATATGTAACAACAAATTAATTTTATAACTGAAGTGCAAGGTCGACTTAACAACTGGAAATCAATCACCAGGCTAAGAAAGGAAAAATCATATATCTCCATAAATAGGGAAAGAGCATTTCATTAAATCAAATACACTTTCATAATAAAACTCCTAGTTGTAGATTTAGAATTAAAATTATTCATTCTGATAAGTGATTAATGTAAAATATCTCCATCATAACTTATAGTTAATGTTAAAATATTGGAAACCCCTCTCCCATATCCCTAACATTGGGAATCAGAAAAAATGCTTCCTCTCAACACCAACATTTGGCATTTTATTGGAAGTCTTGTCCAGTTGAATAAGAAAAGAGAACTAAATAAAATGAGTAAAAAGATATAAACTATTGTTCTTCACAGATAATATTTTTGTTTAAATGTTATATACACTTCTATAGTTTCCTCACTCTATGGCAGTGTACTTAATTATAATAGCTTAACACATAATATTCCTGTTTCATTTGTTTTTCTTAACAAGCTTGATAAGCTTGATAAGCATAGGATTGTTGGAGAGTAAAGATAAATATAGATTTAATAGTGTTTCAAACAGTCTACTGAATGGGTGAAAATATTAATATTTGTAAATCATATATCTGATAAGGGCTTATAATCCAAAATATATAAAGAGCTTATAAAATACAATAGCAGAAAATAAAAGTTTGGAGTTAAAAAGGCAGAGAATCTTAATAGACATTTTTCCAATGAAGACATACAGATGGGTCCAACAGACCCATTAAAGAATTTTCAATATCAATAATCATCAGGGTAATGTAAACCAAAACCACAATGAGAGCTCTAACACCTGCCAGAACAGCTATTCTTTATAAAAACAACAACAAATAATAAGTGTCAATGAAGATTTGGAGAAAAAGGAATCTTTGTGTACTGTTGGTTGGATGTAACTTGGTGCAGTCAATGTGGAAAAAAGTATGGATCTTTCCCTCAAAATGAAAAAATAGAACTATCATTTTATAGCAATTTCACTTCTAGGCATTTCTCTGAAAACAATTGAAAACACTAATTTGAAAAGATACATATATCCTTGTGTTCACTGCAGGACTATTTACTACGGCCAAGTTATGGAAGCAACTTACATGCCCATTTGTAAACAGGTAAGGAAGAAGGATGTGGAGGATGGAGTCCAGATGGTGGAGCAGGAAGATGGAAACTCATGGCTCCTCACAACTAGGGCACCTACCAGGCTCTGGTGGAGGACCTGGAACACCTCAGGGAACTGGATGAATCCCTACAAGACTGGGTAAGAAGTGGGGAGGAAAGAGAAGGATGAAAAGTGGAGACAGAATGGAACCAGCACCCACTGAGGGGTGGCTGGGGGAGGGAAAGAGTTCCAAAACGTGGAGGGGCCCATTCACAGCGAGGAGATCAGCAGACACAGAAAGAGACCTTCAGGAGATTAGGGGATGGGAACACAGCCAGTGTTTCCCATGCTCTTGAGGGCTCTGGTGTGTCTCCTGGGATCCTGGGCCCAAACCTCAGTCCTCTGGGACCCTCTTGGGCCATAACATCCTGAGCCCAAACCCCCTCCTCATGGCCTTTTCTGGCCATGAGGGATTTGGACCTAAGCTCCCCCAAGGCACTCTTCCAGTCAGGAAGATAGAGGGGCTGAGCCTCCGTCTCCCACCAAGGCTTTTCTGGCTTTCTTTCTTTCTTTTTTTTTTTTTTTTTTGCCATCATGGTTCTATTTTGCTTTGTTGTTATTTCATGTTTATTCTTATTTTTTATATTTTTATTTTATAATTTCTTCTTTGTTATTCTGCTTCTTTGATTGCTGCTTTTTTTTTTTTTCACCATGGCATGCAATTTGCATGGTCCCTTGGTTCACTGGGTGAGGTTCGGGCCTAGCTCCTATGGTAGGAGCACTGAGTCCAAACCACCAGACTAACAGAGAACCTCAAACCACAGAGAATGTTAATAGCTGTGAATTCTCTCCAAGGTCCTCATCTCAGCACCAAGACCTGGCTCCAACCAACTGCCTGCAAGCTCCTGTGCTGGATGCCTCAGGTCAAAACACCAGCAAGACAGGAACATCATAGCCCTGCCCATAAAAGAAATAAAAAGATAAAGAGACAAAAAATATATTACAGACAAAGGAGCAAGGTAAAAATCTAAAATACCAAATAAATAAAGAGGAAATAGGAAACCTATCTGAAAAAGAATTGACAATAACAATGATTCAAAATCTCAGAAGTAGAATGGAGGCACAGATTGGGAAAATACAAGAAAAGTTTAACAAGGAACTATAAGAAATAAAGAACAAATAAATAGTCATAAAAACACAAAATGAAAAATACACTAGAAGGAATCAATAGCAGAATAACTGAAGCAGAAGAACAAATTAGTGAGCTTGAGAATAGAATGGTAGAAATAACTGCCAAGGAGAAGAATTAAGAAAAAAGAATTTAAAGAAAGGAGAACAGTCTCAGAGATCTTTGGGACAACAGTAAACACACGAACATTGAATTACAGGGGCACCAGAAGAAGAGGGGAAAGAGAAAGAGTCAGAGAAAATATCTGAGAAGATGATAGTTGCAAACTTCCCTAATATGGGAAAGGAAAGTGAAGTCGCTCAGTCGTGTCCGACTCTTTGCGACCCCATGGACTGTAGCCCACCAGGCTCCTCCATCCATGGGATTCTCCAGCAAGAACACTGGAGTGGGTTGCCATTTCCTTCTCCAGGGGATCTTCCCAACCCAGGGATCGAACCTGGGTCTCTAGCCTTGTAGGCAGACGCTTTACCATCTGAGCCACCAGGGAAGTCCATGGGAAAGGAAATAGCCACACAAATCCAGGAAGCACAGAGTCCCATAAAGAATAAATCCAAGGAGAAACATGGCAAGACATATACTAATAAAGCTAACAAAAATTAAACTCAAAGAAAAAATTATTACAAGAAACAAGGAAAAAGCAACAAATAACATAGAAGGGAATCCCTGTAAGGTTATCAACTGACTTTCAGCAGAAACTATGCAGGCTAGAAGGGTTGGCTGGATATATTTAAAGTGATGAAAGAAAAAAAACCTACAAAAAGAGTACTCTACCCAGCAAGAAGCTCATTCAGATTTGATGGAGAAAACAAAAGCTTTATAGACAAGCAAAAGTGAAGAGAATTCAGCACCATCAAATTAGCTTTACAAAAAATGTTATGGAAACGTCTCTAGGTGAGAAACACAAGAAAAAAAAAAAAGAGCTACAAAAACAAACTCAAAACAAATTTTAAAAAGGGAAATAGGAACATACATATCAATAATTACCTTAAATGTAAATGGATTAAATGCCCTAACCCAAAGTCAAAGACTAGATAAATGTATACAAAACAACACTCATATATATGCTGCCTTCAAGAGATCCACTTCAGACCTATGGACATATGAAGACTGAAAGTGAAGGGATGATAAAAGATATTCTATGCAAATGGAGATCAAAATAAAGCTGGAGTAGCAATATTCATATTAGAGAAAATAGACTTTAAATAAAGAATGCTACAAAGGATAGGGGAAAACATTACATAATGATCAAAGGATCAGTTCAAAAAGAAAATGTTACAATTATAAATATTTATGCACCCAACATAGGAGCAACCTCAATACATAAGGCAAATGTTAACAATCATAAAAGGGGAAAATGATAGGAATACATAAACAGTGGAGGACTTTAACACCCCACTTATACCAGACAGAAAATTAATAAGGAAACACAAGTCTTATGTGAAACATTAAGTAAGAATATCAAGCATTGAAAGCATAACAAGCATCTTTTCTGATCACAATGTTATGTTTTGGTTATCAATTATAGGATGCTTTTGAATTGTGGTGCTACAGAAAACTCTTGAGAGTCCCTTGGACTGCAAGAATATAAATCAATCCTAAAGGAAATCAACGCTGAATATTCATTGGAATAACTGCTGTTGAAGCTGAAGCTCCACTTTTTTCTTGAGGTAGAAATATATAAGAAACACAATTGAATGGAGGCTAAACGACATGCCACTAAATAACCAAAAGATTACTGAAGAAATCAAAGAGGAAATCAAAAAACATCCAGAGACAAGTGAAAATCAAAGCATAATGATCCATAATTTATGAGATGAAGTAGAAGCAGTTCTACCTCAAGAAACAAGTAAAATCTAACCTTACATAGGCTCCTCTGTCCATGGAAGTTTCCAGACAAGAATATTGAAGCAGGTTGCCATTTCCTACTCCAGGGGATCTTCCTGACCCAGCAATCTCCTGTGTTGGCAAGTGGATTCTTTACCACTAGTGCCACTTAGGAAGCCTGAGTGCTGAAGAACTGATGCTTTTGAATTGTGGTGCTGGAGCAGACTCTTGAGAGTCCCTTGGACTGCAAGAATATCAATCAACCCTAAAGGAGATCAATGCTGAATATATATTGGAAGAACTGCTGTTGAAGCTGAAGCTCCACTATTTGGCCACTTGATATGAAGAACCAATTCATTGGAAAAGACTCTGATGCTGGGAAAGACTGAAGGCAAAAGAAGGATAAGGAGGAGGTAGAGGATGAGATGGCTAGATAGCATCACCAACTCGATATAAATTTGAGCAATCTCTGGGAGAGTGTAAAGGACAGGGAAGCCTGGCATGCTGTAAAGAGTCAGACATGACTTAGCAATTGAACAACAACAAATCTTACACTAAAAGCAATTAGAGAAAAAAAATTTAAATAATCCAGAATTAGTAGAAGGAAAGAAATCATAAATATCAGAGCAGAAATAAATGAAAAATAATTGAAGAAAACAACAGTAAAAATCAATAAAACTAAAAGCTGGTTCTTTGAGAAGATAAACAAAATTGATAAACCATTAGCCAGACTCATCAAGAAAGAACAAGAAGAGAACTCAAATCCACAAACCTCTAAATGAAAAATGAGAACTGACAATGCAGAAATACAAAAGACCATAAGAGATAGCTATAAGCAACTATATACCAACAAAATGGACAACCTGGAAGAAACCAACAAAAATCTTAGAAAAATACAACCTTCCAAGACTGAACCTGGAAGAAATAGAAAATATGAACAGATCAATCACAAGCAGTATGATTAAAAGTCTTTCAACATACAAAAGGCAGAGCCAGATGGCTTCACAGGAGAATTCTATCAAATATTTAGAGAAAGAGCTAACACCTATCCTACTAAAACTCCTCCAAAATATTGCAGAGGGAAGAACACTCTCAAATTTATCCTACAAGGCCACCACCAACTGATATCAAAACCAAAGATGTCACACACAAAACAAAATTATAGGTCAATACCACTGATGAACATGGATGCAAAAATCCTCAACAAAATTCTTCAAACAGAATCAAATAACACATTGCTTTTTGTTATTCAGTCACTAAGTTATGTATGACTCTTTGTAACCCTACAAACTGCAGCATTCCAGACTTCCCTATCCTTCACTGTTCCCCTGAGTTTGCTCAAACTCCTGTGCATTTAGTCAGTGATGTGATCCAACCATCTCATCCTCTGCCGTCCCTTTTTCCTCTTGCCCTCAATCTTTCCCTGCATCAGGGTCTTTTCAAACGAGTCAGTTCTTTGCATCAGGTGGCCAAAGTATTGGAGCTTCAGCTTCAGCATTAGTCATTCCAATGAATATTAAGGGTTGATTTCCTTTAGCATTGACTGGTTTGATCTCCTTGCTGTTCAAGGGACTCTCAAGAGTCTTCTCCAGCACCATAGTTTGAAAGCATCAATTCTTTGGTGCTTTCTCAGCCTTCTTTATGGTCCAACTTTCACACCCATACATGACTACTGGAAAAACCATAGCTTTGACTATATGAGCTTTGTCAGCAAAGTGAAGTTTTTGTTCTTTAATACACTGTCTAGGTTTGTCATAGCTTTTTTTCCCAAGGAGCAAGCATCTTTTAATTTCACAGCTGCAGTCATCAACCACAGTGATTTTGGAGCTCATGAAAATAAACTCATTGTTTCCACTTTTTCCCCTTCTATTTGCCAGGAAGTGATGGAACTGGATGCCATGATCTTAGGTTTTTGAATATGAGTTTTAAGCCAGCTTTTTCACTCTCCTCTTTCACCCTCATCAAGAGGCTCTTTAGTTTATCTTTACTTTCTGCCCTTAAAGTGTTATCATCTGCATATCTGAGATTATTTATATTTCTCCTGTCAATCTTGATTCCAGATTGTAATCATCTAACCCAACATTTCATATGATGTACTCTGCATATAAATTAAATAAACTGTGTAACAATATACAGCCATGAAGTACTCCTTTTCTAATTTTGAACCAGTCTGTTGTTCCATGTAAGGTTCTAACAATTTCTTCTTGACCTGCATACAGGTTTCTCAGGAGGCAGGTAAGGTGGTCTGGTATTCCCATTTCTTAAAAATTGTCCACAGTTTGTTTTGATCCTCATAGTCAAAGACTTTACTATAGTCAGTGAAGCAGAACTGGATGTTCTTCTGGCATTCCCTTTCTGTATGATCCAATGGATGTTGGCAACTTGATCTCTGATTCCTCTGCCTTTTCTAAACCTAGCCTGTATATCTGGATGTTCTCGGTTCACATAAACTGCTGAAGCCTACCTTGAGCGTAATCTTACTAGCATGTGAAATGAGTCCAAATGTATGGTAGTTTGTACAATCTTTGGCAAAGAATGTAGTTTGTAGTTTGTAGTTTGTAGAATGTAGTTTGTACATTCTTTAGCAGTGTCCTTCTTTGGGATTGGAATGAAAACTGACCTTTTCCAGTCCTGTGGCCACTGCTGAGTTTTCCAAATTTGCTGGCATATTGAGTGCAGCACTTTAATAGCCTCATGTTAGGATTTTAAATATCTCAGCTGGAATTCCACCACCTCCACTAGCTTTGTTCACAGTAATGCTTCCTAAGGCCCACTTGGAATTTGTTATAGAAACACAAATCAAAACTGCAGTGAGATATCCACTCACAGCATTCAGAATGGCCATCATCAAAAAAAAATCTACAAACAATAATTGCTAGAGTACCAGCAGAGGAAAAGGAACCCTCTTTGCACCGATGGTGGAAATGTATATCGATGCAACCACTATGGAGAAGATATAGAGCTTCCTTTAAAATCAAAAAATAGAACTACCGTATGACACAGCAATCCCACTCCTGGGCATATACCCTGATAAAACTATAATCCACAGACATGTACCTCAGTGTTCATTGCAGCACTATTTACAATAGCCTGTATATGGAAGCAATCTAAATATCCACTGACAGATGAATAGATAAAGAAGGTGTGATATATACATACAATGGAATATTGCTCAGTCATAAAAACAAACAACATGGGTCATCTGTAGAGATGTAAATGGACTTATAATCTGTCATAAAGACTGAAGTATGTTCAGAAAGAAAAACAAGGTAGCCGTTCCCTTCTCCAATGGATCTTCCTGACCCAGGGATCAAACCCAGGGATCACACCCACATCTTCCACATTGAAGATGGATTCTTTACAATCTGAGCCACCAGAGGAGCCCAAGAATCCTGGAGTGGGTAGCCCATCCCTTTTCCAAGGGATCTTCCTGACCCAGGAATCAAACCTGGGTCTCCTGCATTGCAAGCGAATTCTTTACCCGCTGAGCTACGAAGGAAGCCATTAAAAAGGAACAACATGGGTCATTTGGAGAGACGTGGACGGACCTAGCATCTGTCATACAGAGTGAAGTAAGTTCAGAAAGAGAAAAACAAATAACATATATTAATGCATATGATATATATATAATATAAAAAATTTTATATGTGAACCTATTTGCAGGGCAGGAATAGAGATGCAGACAGAGAGAATGGACTTGTGGACACAGTGGAGGAAGGAAAGGATAGGGAGAATTGAGAGAGTAGCTTTGTTTGACATGTATAAAACTACTGTGTGTAAAATAGCTCTTGGAAGTTGCTATATATAACAGGGAGCTCAGGCGGGCACTCTGTGTTGACAAAGGGGGGTTGGATGGGGGTGGTGGGAGGAAGGCTCAAGAGGGAGGTGGTATATGTATACTTATACCTGATTCACGTTGCTGTACTGAAAAAAGAAACACAATATTGTAAAGCAACTATCCTCCAATTAAAAAAATTTTAAGGGGAAAAAAAAGAAAAAAAACATTGCCATTGCAGCAACTTGAAGGCATTATGCTGAGTAAGACAGAGAAAAACAAATACCATATGATTTTATTTATATGTGGAATCTAAAAAATAAAACAAACATAAGACAAAACAGATATAGACTTAAAAAAGGGAACAAACTGATGGTTGCCAGATAGATTGAGTATTGGAGAAATGAATGAAAAAAGGGTATTAGAGGGACAAACTTCCAGCTATGAAATGAATAATTCATCAGATGTTATGTACATATAGGAAATACAGTCAGTAATACTGTAACAACTTCTAAAATGATAGAACTTAACTGGACTTATTATAAAGGTGATTATTTCATAATGTGTTTTTCACATAACTATGTGAAAACTGAAACTAAGATAATAGTCTATGTCAGCTGTACATCAATAATTATATTTTTATTTATTTGTGTGTTTATTAATACTTCCTATTTTACCAAGAGCTTTTCTTTTTTTTTTTTTTTTTTTTACAGAAGACAAAACAATACCCTTTTTATTTTTAAAACTCTGGTGAAATAGGTTTCCATATGACATCCCATTTTTTAATCAGGAATTTTGAAATGTATTCAGTAACATTCTGACATGTTCACTTTCTAAAATGTTTATGCAAATTCCTCTGAGGACAAATATTCATTTCTTCTCACAGTCTTATGTGATATGCTGTGGGATTTCAGGAATTTTTTTCTTGATTGACTGATTAAGAATATAAGTACAAAAGCATGTGATCATGTTTGACTTTCGATGCACATAGCTGGAAACAGACTACGCAATGAGCTGGAATTGGGGAAGAACGGAGAAGAGAACTGCATCAGCAGTCTTTTAATAGCCTTTTAAATTGTCAACATGGGAAAACACGTAGACTAGAAGCAAAACATGACAACAGAAGTAAAGAGGAGAGATGCAAACTGAAACATATTTGAGAGTAAAAGTTATATAACAGAGATAAAAGGTGAAGTATGGACAAGAATGCCACATAGGTGTCTATTCTGGGCACCTGGGGGATTGGTAATGACATTTATCAAGGCATTGGGGTAGATTACGATGTTATAAGTTCAGTTTTGACATGTTAACTTGAAGGTGGAAGTAGGACTTCCATTTGTGTATGTCATATATAGCTCTCGGTAGATTTCTCTGGAGACCAGTGATAAAGCTACAGATACAGACATGACCGTGTACTAGAAGGCAAAGACGGAAGACCATTATGGGCTCTGATTAAGTGACTCAACACGCATCTTGGGTCCAGTTTCTTTCTAAACTTTTCACTGTTACTCTTTGTATACAGGCTCTACAAGGCTTCACTTTGGGCATAACATTAGCAGCAAATAAAGAAAAAAAATAAAGATCAGGAAAATCCATCTGCACATGAAGATTTGTCCTTTTGTTTGGGAAAGACAGATCCCCAAAACTGAGTTTGGTTTATATCTCATTGAATAATTCTGGACTACATGCCCACCTGACAACATTCAATGGCTAAGAAAAACTAGAATATAGTAACTGGTTTAGAAAAAAACATCATATCACATTAGAAAAGAGAAACTCAGTTCCATCTACCTCTTGCTTGTTTCTTCCCTGCGAGTGTCTTCTGCTATTCACATCAAACACTCCACTTCTGATCACATGTGGAGGTTTTGCCCCATACAAAGCAATTATCTGCAACGACTTAATTCTGGGTGTCCCACAAACTCAGTTCAGCACTGTGTACTTGAAGCTAATGCTACACCTCACAGGTAAAGGGCTCAGTCCCACTAGACTCTTTCTTTTTCTTCAGATGCCAATCTAGGTAATAGGTCCCCAGATTATAGACAACTTCTGTCTGATTTGTCTGTAAATCAGAGGCTCCCAGGGTCTCCTCCTCCATCTAGACATGACTATGAGACTGAACTGACTGACTGACTGAAGGAAGGAAGGAAAGAAGACCTTGCTGTTTGGCTTACATAATATAGAAAAACTCATATATTTTGACAGAGATCAATTTGTATAAGTTAACACTTTGGTACAAGTGATATTAAAATGTATGTGTTGTCTTCTAAGGGGAGTTGAGAGTAAACATAGCTTTCAGTATTTTATTATTTAGGCTACTCTCAAAGAAGAAATTTGCTTCAAGTGAGGGCCAAGGAGCAATCAATATATGCTAATAATTTGAGTTACTCAGGCTCAAAAATATATAATTTTATGAATATATCCTATCATGGGGAGATTCAAAATGTGGGGAAATAAATATTAGCACTGGAAAAGTGCAACCAGCATCTGGGATTTCTTTGTAACATGAATCTCTTCTCTCAAGCAACTTGATAAACTATTCTTTCTCACAGTTTTAAGACTGGTTCAATTCAGTCTGTTCATACACATCTACTTAGAAATAGTTTTGTTTCTGAGAAGCAAGTTTTGTGTGAGAAATGTAGTATTATATTACTACCCTGAACAGAGCCTAAAAAATTAAAGAACTTCCAAATATATATTACACATGCATTTTCCCTGCAAAAAATGCAGGTTAAAGTCTTGGAAAAACTGTTTATGAAATACATAGCAATGTGCCATACTGGCACTTGTATCAGAATATTAGTTTTGCATAACCATAAGAACTATACCTTTGACAGGTAAAGTTTTTGACCTGCCCTTCTACATTTAATTAGCTCGGAGCTAGGAGATTGTGACCACCATAAATTCAAAAAACTTTATTTTCATTTTGGAATTCAGTATGCTGTTAATGTTTCAATTTTCACGTGAGTACACTTTATCTGCTCTCTAGCACCCAAACATAAATTCTTCTTTCCATTCTAGATGTTCTTAGTTCAGCTCTTCTGGTCACATTAGAAATGCGCTAAATGGAAGAAGCAAATCAGTCTGTGGTATCTGAGTTCATTTTTCGTGGACTCTGTGATTCAAAGGAGCTCCAGAAATTCCTCTTACTGCCACTTTCTGCACTCTACCTGATGACCGTGCTGGGCAACCTGCTCGTTGTGCTCTTAATCATCACTGACTCTCATCTCCATTCCTCAATGTGCTTCCTCTTAGCCAATCTCTCATCTGTTGACTTCTGCCTGTCCTCAGTGACCACTCCTAAACTGACCACAGACTTCATAAAAGATAATAAAACCATCTCTTTTGGGGGCTGCATGAGCCAAATCCTCTGAGTACATTTCTTTGGAGGGGGTGAGATGGTACTGCTTGTGTCAATGGCCTATGACCGTTATGTAGCCCATCTGCAAGCCACTCCATTACTCCAGCATCATGAACAGATTGAAGTGCATCTGGCTAGTATTGACATCACGGATCATTGGCTTTGTGCATGCCACAAGTCAACTAGCTATGATTTTAGATCTTCCCTTCTGTGGTCCCAGAATAGTGGACAGTTTTTTCTGTGATATTCCTCTGGTGATCAAACTAGCCTGCATGGATACTCATACTCTGAGATTGTTGATAAATGCTGACAGTGCAGTCTTGGCTACAACTTGCTTCGTTCTCTTGCCGATCTCTTACACCTACATCCTGGTGACTGTCTGTCTTAGTTCCAAGGATGGGGCATCAAAGGCACTCTCTACCTGTACTTCCCACATCACAGTGGTGGTGCTGTTCTTTGGACCCTGCATCTTCATCTATCTGTGGCCACCTAGCATCACTTGGGTGGACAAGTTCCTTGCTGTATTTTACACGGTAATCACACCTCTCTTGAATCCAGCCATTTATACCCTGAGAAATAAAGAGATTAAGAATGCCATAAAGAGACTGATAAGTTAGTATATGGATTCAAGGTGTAGTTTTTAGATCTTTCATATAGTCAGCAATTCCACTGTGTGCTCCCCAATTTAGACATATTTTGACCTGTTAACTGAACTGAAAATATGTTCATATCTATAAGCTATAAGCAGTCTCAGATATATGTTTTTATTTATTCCATTAAGAATACAAATTCAAATTTCTAGTACTTATATTCTTATCACTTGAAGAGAATAAAAATTTGCCTATATATTCTTCTGTATATGATATAAAATTACTAGATGGTAATAATGATGATAACAAGAACTATAAAAAATAAATCTGCTGCTGCTGCTGCTAAGTCACTTCAGTTGTGTCCGACTCTGTGCGACCCCATAGATGGCAGCCCACCAGGCTTCCCCATCCCTGGGATTCACCAGGCAAGGACACTGGAGTGGTTGCCATTTCCTTCTCCAATGCATGAAAGTGAAAAGTGAAAGTGAAGTCACTCAGTCATGTCCAACTCTTAGCGACCCCATGGACTGCACCCTACCAGGCTCCTCCGCCCATGGGATTTTCCAGACAAGAGTACTGGAGTGGGTTGCCATTGCCTTCTCTGAAAAAAATTAATCTACTATTTATTAAATACTACCTATATTCCCGAGACTATGCTAAGCCTTTTACCTAACTTATGTATACTTAATAAATCACTTTGGTTTAATTATCATTATTCTCATCTCTAGGAATATTTGATTTACTCCTCCTAAATCTAAATTAGCTTATAAAGGTTAAGGAAGATCTTTGAGTGGTCTGTCTCTACTTGGAAAACAAAATATAAATAAATCAAGCTACAGTGCTTGTATTGCACAGTATAATCCCTGTAATTCAAGTTTTCAAGTGTCAAATGTTGATTTAAAAGTGAAGTTCCCTTGAAAATTTTTTCTTAAATACACAAGCAAATGGATTTTCACTGGATTGAAAAATTATCTTTTCTTATATTAATAAATTATTTTATTTACTTATTTTAACTTATATTGAAGAAATATTAAGAATTTGTTGCTTCAAAGCAAAAGAAATTCAGAGTGATGAGGTCAAAGTGAACCATCAATAAAAAACAATAATATTTTACAGAAATCAGAATACCTCCTATAAGTGAATAAAAAAGATAAACATCCCAAAAGGGCAGAAAATGGGCAAAAGACATGAACGGGTATTTATTTCACTGAAGACTGTCTCATAAGTAATCTGGAATATGTAACAAGATCATGATGAAATGGTATTTTACATCTGTGAAACAGGTTTATAAAGAGGACATCAAGCAACAGCAGTTATTGTTGAGAATGTGTATTCATGGAAATTCTTTGCCTTGTGTGTGGGCGTAAATTGATTTAACCTCTCTGAAAAACAATTTATATTGTTTTGTAAAGGTAAACATGTGAATAAACTATATCTCAATGACTGTCTCCTAACTTTTCCCAGTGGTCAAATGCCTATTCTTCCTATTACTAACAGAACGCCTCTCAAATTATAGCTGGATACATGACCACCAAGCTACAGAGATTTCTTAATCTCCATATAGTTGTGGCTACATGACTAAATTCTGGCAACAGGATATGAGAAATGATGTGTGTATCTTCAAGCCATCACTTAAAAGATATTAATATTAGCTCAAGATTCTTTCCTCTGTCCCAGTGGCTGGGATTAAGAAACACCTGGAGTAGATACATTGGAGTCAATAATGGAAGCCACAAATTGAGCAAAGCCAATGCTCCAACCAGGAAAAGGATGTACTCCAGAAGAATACTTGACTGCTGTGGGTAATGTCTTATTTAGCATTGTACCATTGTTCAAATATGCATTGTTCATCCTGAGTTATTTATTTTGTCTGCTACACTTCAAATCTTGTATAATGCAAAGTTAAGGGAAAAATAAAGGAAAGCCTTTCTCTTTGGCCTTAAAAAAAAAAAAAAAAAACCCACAATACAACTGCTCATTGATTCACTGCAGATTTCAGAAAGTCCCTGTAGTTCTGGGCTGTATACCTAACTGGTTTCGATTTCTAGGGAAGGCTTCATCTGATACCCCCTCCAAAAATAAATATGTACCTAGACACATATATCATATTCAGATAGTAAAATATATACAGAAGGAAAAGCCATGCAATTTGGTGTCATTGTAAGTAGGAATGTACCAGTTATGTTTGCATCTTGTAAACTTTTTAAATGAGTTGGCCTGTGTAGCAGTGCATGTTTCATAACCCTGGATGATATTTGTCATTGGTTGAATAAAATTATATTAACAAATCTGTACAGTATATTCATTGTTACTTTACTCCTGTGAACAGAACAAAAAAATAATTTATTGGGTCAGATCCCTATATTAATAACAATAAACTTAATACTGACATATCAATCTTTATCTCTATGCCAATAATCAAAGCACCGATGATGACAATACAACTGACCTAAAAAAGATATACAAATAATTATAGTTATTAATTTTCTAAATATAAGAAAATACATTTTAGAAGAAGTGCATACTATATCAAGAGATAATTGAAAAAAATACATTAGTCCAAACAAGATGGGAAATAGATGGGGAAACAGTGCAAGCAGCATCAGACTTTATTTTTGGGGGCTCTAAAATCACTGCAGATGGTGACTTCAGCCATGAAATTAAAAGACGCTTACTCCTTGGAAGAAAAGTTATGATCAACCTAGATAGCATATTCAAAAGTAGAGACATTACTTTGCCAACTAAGGTCCATCTAGTCAAGGCTATGGTTTTTCCTGTGGTCATGTATGGATGTGAGAGTTGGACTGTGAAGAAGGCTGAGCACCGAAAAATTGATGCTTTTGAACTGTGGTGCTGGAGAAGACCCTTGAGAGTCCGTTGGACTGCAAGGAGATCCAACCAGTCCATTCTGAAGGAGATCAGCCCTGAGATTTCTTTGGAAGAAATGATGCTAAAGCTGAAACTCCAGTACTTTGGCCACCTCATGAGAAGAGTTGACTCATTGGAAAAGACTCTGATGCTTGGAGGGATTGGGGGCAGGAGGAGAAGGGGACGACCGAGGATGAGATGGCTGGATGGCATCACGGACTCGATGGACGTGAGTCTGAGTGAACTCCGGGAGATGGTGATGGACAGGGAGGCCTGGTGTGCTGCGATTCATGGGGTCGCAAAGAGTCGGACACGACTGAGCGACTGAACTGAACTGAAACCAGATGATCATGAAAACTTCATCTGTCTACAGACACATATTGGATCCTATAATGGCTGCCTGAAATACTTCCTAAATAAAATTATCTTAGTTGTGCTCATTGATATAAATTTTTAATTTTATAAGCCACCATTGATTCATAAGTGATTTGAAGCCTGCATGCAACTTCCTTTCATATCTCTCTGTGAAAGAATATAATAACACTGCATCCTGATTGAGTCCTCTCTAGATTATATAATTAGTTCTAGTAGACTTACAAAATGAGGTCCTACACGCCATCTAGTTATAAAGCATATGAATTTCATTTAATTCATGATCAATTTAATATAATTTGATCCTAACTTATCCATATTTCACAAAAAATAAAAATAGGAATTTAAACATTTTTGAATTTAATAGAAAAAATTATACAATACCTACATAAGAACATATGGAATGCAGTTATAAAATGCTTGCAGGGACTTTATATATCTGCACATATTTTTAAAAAATATTAACAAAATATGTGTCTCAATGATATAAGTATCCATGTCAACAAAAGTAAACTATGAATAGTAGAAGGGAAAAATAATAATAAGCATTAATAAAATTTTAAAATATTAAAAATCAAAAAATCAACAAAAGCAATATTGGTTATTCCAAGAGGCCAAAGACCAATCAAGAAAAAGGGAAGAGGCACCCATAACCAATACGAAAAAAGAAAATGGACACATCGTTACAGATGCTACAGTCAGCAAAAATGTTGCAAGTGGATATTATGCAAAATTTTTAAATTTACACAAAATGAGAAAGTTCCTCAGAGAAGCTAGCTACTAAAGCAGAAATATCTTGATGGTCCTGTACTACTAAAAAAAATGAACCCACAATTAAAACATTTACTGTCCTATTTGTTATAGTCTCTCAACTGTGCTTCCTGTTCATGGGACTCTGCAAATCACATTTCTGGTTTTCCCATCTGTCTCTATTTTGTACTCTGAAGACAGAGCATGCTAGAGGAAGATGGCAAGATTAAAAAGGAGAAAAGACTCTTTCCTCTGCTTTTCTGGGTTTTCCCTCTGCTTGCTGTGCCTGTGTGAAATAAACTTACTCTTCATAGATAATTTTTTGTTTAAAAGTTACATATCCTTTCTATAGACTTCTCGAGTATAGAATAGTCTTGTTGTTCAGTTTCTAAGATGTGTCCAACTCTTTGTGACCCCATGGACTGCAGCAACCCAGACATCCGTGACCTTCACTATTGGCCACAGTTCGTTCAAACTCATACTCCTTGAGTCAGTGATGGCTTTCAACCATCTCATCCTCTGTCACTCCCTTCACCTCGTGCCCCTCAACATTTCCCAGCAACAGGGTATTTTCAAATGAGTCGGGTCTTTGCATAAAATGGTCAAAATATTGGAGCTTCAACTTCAGCATCAGTCCTTCCAATGAATAGTCAAGGGGTGTTTTCCTTTAGGATTGACTGGTTTGATCTCCTTGCTGTCCAAAGGATTCTCAAGTCTTCTCCAACACCACAGTTCAAAAGCATCAATTCTTTGGCTCTCAGCGTTCTTTATGGTCCAACTTTCCCATCTGTACATGACTACTGGAAAAACCATAGCTTTGACTAAACAAACTTTTGTTAGCAAAGAGATGTCTCTGCTCTTTAACACACTGTCTAGGTTTGACATAGATTTTCTTCCAAGGAGCAAGCATCTTTTAATTTCATAGCTGCACTCACCATATACAGTGATTGTGGAGCCCCAAAAATAAAATCTGTCACTCTTTCCACTTTTTCCCTATCTATTTGCCATGAAGTGATGAGATCAGATGCCAAAATCTTTGTTTTTTGAATGTTGAGCTTTAAGCCAGCTTTCTCACTCTCCTCTTTTACCTTCATCAAGAGGCTTTTTAGTTGCTCTTCACTTTCTGCATGTCTGAAGTTGTTGATATTTCTCTTGGCAATCTTGATTCCCGCTTGTGTATCATCCAGCCCAGCATTTCACATGATGTACTCTGCATATAAGTTAAATAAGCAGGGTGACAATATATAGCCTTAACATACTCCTTTCCCAATTTTGAACCAGGACGTTGTTTCATGTCTGGTTCTAACAGTTGCTTCTTGACCTGCATACAGGTTTCTCAGGAGGCAGGTAAGGTGATCTGGTATTCCCATCTCTTAAAAATTTTCCACAGTTTACTGTGATCCACACAGTCAAAGGCTTTAGTGTAGTCAATGAAGCAGCAGTAAATGTTTTTCTGGAACTATCTTGCTTTTTTGATGATCCAAAATATTAAAAATATTTTTTAATTTAATAATAATATCCATGTAAGAATATTCATGCTTCTAAACTAGTAGCCATATAAAACTGATCAATATTCCTGACTTTTGCCAAGTCAGTTTAAATAATAAATCATGTAATTACACATTCTTATTTTTTGCCTCACCGTTCCCTGTAGTCTATACTCCTAAAATGAGGAGGAAAACAAATAGTCGATAGAGACTGTATTCTTAATTTTTAAACCCTGTGTCTATTGCCTTCCCACTCTATAATTTTGCCTCACTGGGAACAGTAAATATTTATGGATTCAAGTTTGCAAAGAAAAGATCCTCAATTCACTTAGTTGTTTCTTCACTGCTTTCTTGTCTTGATTTTTCCTCTTCCACACAGTTCACACTTCATACACTGTACTATATTATTACTCTGGTACAGTGTATGTTGGCAATTTGATGGCTGGTTATTAATCTTATTGGAGAAGGAAATAGCAACTGACTCCAGTATTCTTGCCTAGAAAATTCCATGAACAGAGGAGCTTGGTAGGCTATAGTCCATGGGGTCACAGAGTCAGACACAACTGAGCAACTACACACTATAATCTTATTATTCTCAGACATCATATTCTCATCACTTTCTAATCCACTATTTGTCTAGCTCTATGTAAATTAGCCAATATACATAGGACATAAAAAAATTTGTTTGCCATTTTGGCCAAAACAGGACTAAAAACCTGGAGCTAATATCTACAGAAGATAGATCCACCTTAATAGCTTCTCTTTCCTTTAGACAGGAACTGCATTATTTCTAGACAAAAAGGATCCCAAGCAGCAACTCTGCAGATAGAAATCAAAAGTGATCCTACAGTGAAGCCCTAGATAGGATGAGCTGTTATTACATGGTTTGTGAAGACTGTGAAAAATACCAGTTACATGTTGCCTTCTACTAAAACAAAGTTTGTCTCCAGAGTTCTATATAGAATAATTTTAGGTGTTAAAACTCCAAGTGAAAGTTTTGAGTTTATATTCACACTATCTTGAAATTCCCATATTTTTCAAATACCAACTCATTACCTCTCAAAATTCTAACTGGGATTAGCAATTAAGAGCCTGTTATTGTATTTGATCTTTAATATGATATCGATGCTGAACAGATATAATCAATTATAATAATGGTATCAATAATTTAATGAACAGCTATAATCTCAAATTAGAAAAAAATATTGTCAGAACCACATAGTCACTACTCATAAGACCAACTGTTCAATTTTCTGATTACTCTGTTCTGCATCTCCTGATACTTGGCCCTTGGGAAAAGCCAATGTTCATGACAGACCTAATTTCTATAAAAAGCCAATAATGGAAGAGATATTAGTCACTAATAAGCATGGTAGGAATGGTTTAAATATTATATGTCTTTAACAATAATGATGAATATAAAAAGGAGTCAATCTACTTGTGTTTCTCAATCCTTTGAAGCTGCTGAAAGAGACATGTGAGCCTCTGCAGGTAGGGGAGAACTCACTCAAATTCTTCAGCAACTGTCTCCATAATTATCCCTTCCTTTTTGACTCTCCACAATTTATTTCTTTTTTTGTTGCCCTTGTCCTTTGTTAATTCACCTTATTTCCTTATGTGAATGACTTTCACTCATATTGTTTTATATCCTATGGTCCTATTCTCATAGTTAATACTATCTTATGCCATGAACATAAAATATCCTTCAAAGGTTTGTTTAAGTATAGCCATTTAATCCATTCCTTACTCAAACAGTTAGTATTGTTCCAGTCTGTTCCTATAAAAAGATGATAAAACTAACATTAATACACATTGTTCATTTTATTTCCTTTCAAAATAATTCCAGTTGGACTTGGTGATACAGTTAAGATTTTTTGCATCTGTTACTCAATTGTCCTCTGGAATGATTGTACCTCTTCACATGCCTTTCAGCTAAGCTTCCTCCATCTCACAGCAATGGGGGTTGTTTCATTCTGTTGAGAATAAAATGTAAAACTGAATATAATTTCTGAATTTGAATAGGACAAAGACCTCTTCCACCTTGCTTTAAAAACTAATTCAGAAATATTTTATTAAAATTTTATAATTTTACTATTAGATTTAAGGTTTTTAACTATCCAGAACTTACTTTGCTGTAAATATGTAAGATGTATTATAAAATTTGAGGTTTCTAGTGTTGGGCTACATGTTTAACAACTATTGAATACTCTGAATGTGTTAAGTAACTCTTTACTTTTCTATATAATAGCAATGCCTTTTACCATATACTAAATTCTTTAATTGGTATCTAATTCTGAACTGTGCTTTGTTACATTTATGTTTTCAAATTTAGTCAAATTATTCAGGTTAATTAGCATATATTTATGATATACTTAAATATCTTTAGAAAACATTTCTTTTCTCCCTCAAATGCCATTTTGCTATATTTTCAAAACCTGAGCTTTTAAATGAACTTTTGGATCACTTTTTAATGTTGCAAAATAACTCCACTTAACTTTTAATGAGCACTGCAATTATTTTACAGATTAGTTCAGTGACAATTTATATTTTTATAGCCTGAAGCCTTTAGCATGGTTTTCTCCATTAGCATGGTTTTATCTCCATTTTGTCTGTTCAAATATCTCAGAAAAATTTATGTTTTTTTTCAATAGAATGCATACATAGTACATTTGTTTAATTTACAGATGAGATCTTTGTTATATTTTATAGGTTTTTGTTAAATTCAATATATTTGTTTAAATGATTTCACTAAAAAGTTTTTATCAGAAATCAATATTGAAATTTATTCAGTAATATTTTGTTATATTCATACCCTAAATTTTCTATATAAATATCTCCTAAAATCAAATATTGCTCATTCAACATGCATTTTGGGTTCCTGATTCCTTCCTAACTTTTTGTTATTTCTTTTGTATATGGGCTTTCAAGTTGCATGATTGCTTCACTCTCAGGCATAAAATTAGCATCAAATGGAGGAAAAAAATGGGGTGGGAAAATCCATCTGCACATGAAGACCTTTCCTTTTATTGCAAAAGATAGTTTTTATTGGTTTACATGTTGTTGAAAAGTTCCAGACTACATGCTCCTCCTTACAACAATCCATGGCCAAGGAAAATGCAATTACAATATCTGGTTTAGAAAAACCATATAACATGCTCTCAAACTGGAATAGGGCTACTCTCTCCTAAAACTGAGAGATTGTAGTCCATTAAGTGAAAAACTGAATTTTTATTGACAAAGAGTGAAATGGTGAATGGCTTTAGTGAGACAAGAACCAAGAGCAGAGGTCGGAGTCACAAAAGTGAGGCATAATAAACAGTACTGAACCTCACAGGGAGATTAGGATAAATAATCATTGAAAAGTGATTATTATATGATATGTTGAGAATCCAGAGTTCTTTTCTATAAATAAGAAATCAGTGGGTACCAGTAGTAGCTAATGAAGTGTGAGAATATGCTTGCCAATGAATAGTTGGGGAAAAAAAGGAATAATAAGAAAGGGACAAAAACTCCAGAGGTTCTATTTTTTTTAAGACAGTTCACTATACTAATAAATCAAGGAAAATATAAACTTGAAAGTTAATTGATGGATCCTTGGGAAATATCTA
The DNA here is from genome assembly GCF_014754425.2 of Oryx dammah. Taxonomy (NCBI): domain Eukaryota; kingdom Metazoa; phylum Chordata; class Mammalia; order Artiodactyla; family Bovidae; genus Oryx; species Oryx dammah. Next base: position 74,642,975 of record NW_024070210.1, on the reverse strand, counting down.
GGGTATACTTGAAGAGGCTGGCGTTTGAGAGCACAGTGCCAAGGTTTAGGGTATGCATTACAGTACCCTTAACTTATAGACACAGTTCTGGCTCTTACATTTGATCCTGCTGAGACTCAGCTTCTCCATGGGTAAAATGAATCTAATCAAATAGTGCTTATCTTATGGAATTTTATATAGGTAAGAAAAGATCATGTGCTTATTACAATGCCTTGCATGAAGGAATCAATAAATGTTATTAATAACAACTTTATTTTTTAAACACTTACTGGTGTTTATTCTATTATATCTAATATTTTATTTGAAATATAGGCTAATGCAAGCACAATTATAGTAATGTATTGAACAGAACATTATGAATAATCTCAATCTGAGCCTCTGACTTCCCAGGTAAATCACACACACACACACATACAAATAAAAACAAACAACAACCACATACTGGGTGAAGCAAGGTGAAATACAATTACATAAACAATTTTGGCTGAAAGATATCCATTTGACCAGTGAACAAGAAATTCAGATAAGTAGGACTACAAGTTAGTATGAGAGCATTAATATCAAGGTGACAGAAATGGCTGAGACTATTCAGCTGAGAGAATACCAAGGTCAGTAGTCAAGGAAAATGTTCAGCAATTCTTGAGAGGCGTAACAAAATAATTATCTTAATAATGGAATAAGAAGGAATGCAACCACAATTATCACCTTCTGAAATATTCATTTTTGTCTCTATGTAAAAATTCTCCTGATCGTTAAAATGTTTCTATGGTTTTTTTTTCTTTATCCAATTAAATTATTTCACACTCAGGAAAGTGGAACCCACAGGAAACACTAGCAAGAAAACTGGAAGTCTGCTTCTGTACTACTATTGACTGTGATTTTTCTTTTCCTATTCTCAGGTGATTTGAGAAAGAGCTCTTCTGCCCAAGTCAATGGATAGACCAAATGATTCTGTAGTTTCTGAGTTTGTGTTGCTAGGATTCTCTAGTTCTTGGGAAATTGCACTTTTTCTCATGTTGATATTCTCCTTGCTCTATTTAGGAATCATCCTGGGAAATCTCTTCATTTTGTTTTTGGTAATTTTGGATTCTCACTTACATTCTCCTATGTACTTCTTATTAGCCAACCTGTCACTCATTGATGTTGGCCTTTCCTCTACCACAGTCCCCAAGATGATTACAGACCTTCCAAATAAATACAAGATAATCTCTTTCAAAAGTTGTATGACACAAATATGCTTCATCCACATAATGGGAGGAGTGGAGATGGTGTTACTCATAGCCATGGCATTTGACAGGTACACAGCAATCTGCAAGCCTCTTCACTACTCGAACATCATGAATCCTAGAATATGCATTTCATTTGTAATCACTGGCTGGGTAGCTGGGGTGATCCATGCTATGTCTCAATTTGCTTTCATTACAAACTTGCCCTTTTGCGGTCCTAACAAAGTAGACAGCTTTTATTGTGACTTTCCCAGGCTCATAAAACTTGCATGCACAGATGGAGCCAAATTTGAGTTTATTGTTGCTGCCAACAGTGGTTTCATGACTATGGGTACCTTCTTTCTGCTAATCCTTTCTTACATCTTCATTTTGGTCACTGTCTGGAAACGTTCTTCAGGAGACTTATCCAAGGCATTTGTCACTTTGTCAGCTCACATCACTGTGGTGGTTCTTTTCTTCACTCCATGCATGTTTCTCTATGTATGGCCTTTCCCCACATCAACAGTTGATCAATACCTGTTCATTGTTGACTTTGTTATTACCCCTGTCTTGAATCCTTCCATATATACATTAAGAAACAAACATATAAAGGTAGCTATAAAAAGATTGAACAAAGAGGGACATTATGTCAGATTTTGCTGACTAGAGCTGTGTTTGGAACTCTAAAACTATCCATCTATCTGTCCTTTAGATACCTACACTAGGCATCTGATATTTAACATGGCCAGATATGGACATGGCATCTACCCCACTGAACATATTCCTTCAGCTCTGTAGAGAATCAGCTCTTTGCCTTAACTACTACTGGAAAAGTGAATCCAACAAAAAAAATTGGTTATTTTAGTATACAGTATCACTCTTTACTAAACCATATTTATAATTAAAAATGTATCATCTTGATAATAGAAATAATATAATGACATCTCTTCTGTTTCTCATAAGGTTTGAAAATAAGTGGCAGACTTGCTTTGTTGAATGTTAGGAATCATCACATAGAATATATGTAGAACTAGTAGATCTACCTAGCTACTCTTTAGTGTTCCCTCAGAAGACCTAAAGACAAAATTTGATTATGGATGATTTACTTGAAGGATGAGATGGTTGGATGGCATCACCAACTCAATGGGCATGAGTCTGAGTAAACTCCGGGAGTTGGTGATGGACAGGGAGGGCTAGCATGCTGCAGTCCAAGGGGTCTCAAAGAGTCGGACACGACTGAGCGACTGAACTAAACTGATTTACTTGAAATCTTATCTTTAGAAACATCATTATTTAGCAAAGTGAGACAAGTGAACAATGTAAATGTAGCTGGCGTGTCATCTTACTGTAGCCCTCTGTGGGACTCAATAAACTCTGATATTTAGAAATGTCCCAAGTAAGAAAAGGAAGCTGGAATACTTCTCTAATTTTACCTTTAGAGAGTACATTAATTCCTTGGCATACCCAGCCTTTCCCACACAGAATACTGTATATGTGAGAAAGCCAGAGACAAGTCATCAGGTATACTTTCAGTTGCTGGCAGTGGGAAACCATATCCTTGTTTGAAAACAATAAATGTCCAGGCACAGTCCACTTCAGTTCCTGTTTAACTATACTTCATCTTGTCATAGACTCTTCAAAGTGGTGGTTTTCAATTTCACAAAAGAAAGACTCTAAACAGGAGAGACAGGCTATAGCAGCATAGTTGCTCCTCACTGATATTTTCTTCCGTTACTCATTTATTTTTTTATTTTTTTTTAATTTATTTATTTATTTTTAATTTTTACTTTACAATTCTGTATTGGTTTTGGCATAGATTGACATGAATCCACCACAGGTGTACATGCGTTCCCAAACAAATCCCCTTCATCCTTATGCACTTCTGCTGATGATCCATGTTGCTTACCCAGTGAGATCACCCAGTTAATTTATGAGCATTTGAGTTGCTGGTTAAAATGTTCTTGCCAGCCTATTGTTGCTACAATGGCACTTTTACAGTTACCATCAACCATGGAGCCAACCATGTAGCCTAGAAGGATCTCTCATTTTAGAAATATTCTTCATTGTATAACCCATTAAGAAGCAGCAACCCTATCTTTATCCAATATGGGATAAAAATGAGATTACTCAAACTTCTCACTGTTGTTCTTCTAACATGAGGAAACTCAAATGACAGAAAAGCAGCTAAAAATTGTTTTTTAGAATCCATACTATGTCTCACCAAAAAAGCATTCTCCCCACTTCAGCAGATCCTAAGATTTCAGGAATAGATAACACAAACTGCACAAGAAGTTCACTGAAATTCATGATAAGAGATAGTACTATTTTCTCTATCCCTTTGTTTTATAGGGGAAGATCCCCCGTAGAAGAGCATGGCAATCCACTCTAGTATTCTTGCCTGGAGAACTCCAGGGACAGAGGAGCCTGGCAGACTATAGCCCGTGAGGTCACAAAGAGTCAGATATGACTGCACGACTAACACTTGTTTTACAGAGATGTGCATTTAATGTGTTTCCCAGATGGCTCAGTAGTAAAGAATCTGCCTGTCAATACAGGAGACATGGGTTTTTCGATCCCTGGATCAGGAAGATCCCTTGGAGTAAGATATGGCAATCCACTCCACAATTCCTGCATGGAGAATCTCATGGACAGAGGAGCCTGGCGGGCTACAGTCCATGGGGTTGCAAAGGGTCGAGCACGACTGAGCACACATGCACATTTTATCTGTAGGGAACATAGCACTTATCTAAAGACAGTTCAAAGCATGTTATTTTGAAGCACAGACCCCACCTCTGCAGTGTATCATCTTCAAATTAGTGCCTCGGTTGTAATTTTAACAGGCTTTGCCAATGTGCTATCAGATCTCAGTTGTGCAGTATATGATAAGTTGAATTGGTCCCCTAGTTATGTTTGCTTTTGTGAATTTTCTTTGCTATAAGGGAGCACTTTCAGCCTAAGGAAATATTATGCATGATTTCATGTTGAAAATCAGATACCAGGAATACTTGGCTAGTTGTGCTGGACAAAGCACTAAAAATGGGAAAGATAATCTATACTCAGAATTATTTATTAATGCCAGAAAGGAAATATTTGTCTTTTCCATTTTAGAAGGGGTTAAATGTTAATAACTACCTTCAAGTGATTGATTTCCATCCTCAAAAGACAGCATCATTTGAAGAACCTATCTGTGCTGCCAACAGGCCATTCTACAGGGGTAGAAGCTAGAAAAAGCTTGTGTAAGAGGCCTACTCCGTACTTCTTCTCCACAGGTGAACCCATTGTGCAAAAATTAGGTGGACTGAGAAGAGATTAACAATCATTTATCCTTTCAATTACTTAGCTAAACACTTTAACAAAGGTAATGATTGTTTAAATTCTCATTGCACAAATCAGTTGTGTGATTCCTATCACCTAGCTGCAATCTGATATATTCCACTCCAATAAAAAGAAAAATACTTAAATGGTTCTACTAGTGAATTTGCCAAACATTTAAGAAGAACACAAGAATTCTTAAACTCCTTTAGAAATATATATATTTTTTAAGTTTATAAGGTCGAGACAAAAGATTTGAGTGTCAAACCAAACACACAAGAATCAGAGTTTTTACAGTTTTACAGCTTCAAACTATTGTAATAATTCAAAGGATTCAGGTAACTGGAAGACACAAAGTGAAGCAGGAGTCTGAGACTGCCAACGTAGCTTGCCCAGGTTCTTTCTTATTGCAATAGGATGCTCTCTGACCTGGATATAAAATGTGATCTCCAATGATGCATTAAGAATATCACATAGAAAAAGTCATGAAATCTATTTTGGTCTTGAAATCTCTCCCTATAATATTCCAGTAATTACAGAGGAACATTAATATTTTTCTGTAGGTCATGTACCCCATGGAACCTAAATTCCATATTAATTTACCAAGAGCAAACTAGAAGGACAAGATATACCCTGCTATTAATAACATTCCATTATCCATATTCTCATAAACATCACTAGGAAGAGATCCACTAAGTATGTATTCATGAAGATTTGACCAGATCATCTCTTCCTCTTATTCTCAGTCTCTCCCAAGCCATCATTCTACCTGTCTCTGTCTTCTCTGTTTCTACCTCTGTGACTCCTTTCTCCACCTGCGCACTCTCTCTCCTCCTTCCACCATCCTTCTTTCTCTTGGTTACCATGAAACAGCAGATGAGTTACAGACCCATTATCAATCCTTTCAATAACCATAATATTTTTAAAGGTCAGTAACATTACAAGAAAGGGAAATTACAATTCAATTTGTGTATCTCTTCAACACAGACACAAAACTCTAAAAGGTAATAGCAAACTATAGCCCCTGATATATAAGTAGGGTGAAACACCAGGTTAAGTCAGTTTTACTCACAGAATTTAAGATTGTTGGAAATCAATCAAAGGAATTCACCATGTTAAGGCTACAAGGGGGAAAAAAATCATACAAACAACATGGTAAATATAGAAAAAGTATTTGATAAAAACAAATATCCATTCTCAATAAATTTCATAGCAAAAGCTGTAGTAAATTAAGCATAGAAGGTATAGTGGGTTGAATAGTGTTCCCAAAAAATTCACATTCACTAAAACCTCAATGTGACCTTATTTGGAGATCAAACCATGTAGATTTAATTAAGGTAAGGCTCTAGATGAGGTCATCCTGAACTAGAGTGGGCCTGGAAATCAAATGAGTGACCTCAAAGGTACAAAGAAGGACACAGAAAGGCAAAAGAAAGGAGGCTCTATGAAGACAGAGGCAGAGATTAGAATTATGCCTCCACAAACCAAGGAATGTCAACAACCACCAGAAGCTGGAGAAGGCAAAGGAAAATTATTTCCTAGAATCTTCAAAGGGAGCATGGCTCTGTCAGCACCTTGATTTTGAACGTCTGTCCTCCAGAACTTTGAAAGAACTAATTCCTGAGCTTCCCTGGTGGCTTAGTGGTAAAGAATCTGACTGCCAATTCAGGAGACACAGTTCCATCCCTAATCCAGGAAGATCCCACATGCCATGGAGCAACTAAGCCCATACACCACAACTACTGAGCCTGTGCCCCACTGCCTGGGAGGTGCAACTACCGAGCCCACATGCAACAACTACTGAAGCCTGCGTGCCTAGAGCCCATACTCTGCAACAAGAGAAGAAACTGCAGTGAGAAGCCCACGCAGTGCAACTAGAAACGCCCATCACTGCAACTAGAGAAAAGCCCAGCAACAAAGACCCAGCATCAGTTCAGTTCAGTTCAGTCGCTCAGTCGTGTCCGACTCTTTGCAACCCCATGAATCGCAGCATGCAAGGCCTCCCTATCCATCACCATCTCCCGGAGTTCACTCAGACTCGCATCCATCGAGTCAGTGATGCCATCCAGCCATCTCATCCTCTGTCGTCCCTTCTTCCCCTGCCCCCAATCCCTCCCAGCATCAGAGTCTTTTCCAGTGAGTCAACTCTTCACATGAGGTGTCCAAAGTACTGGAGTTTCAGCTTTAGCATCATTTCCTCCAAAGAAATCCCAGGGCTGATCTCCTTCACAATGGACAGGTTGGATCTCCTTGCAGTTCAAGGGACTCACAATAGTCTTCTCCAACACCACAGTTCAAAAGCATCAATTCTTCAGCGCTCAGACTTCTTCACAGTCCAACTCTCACATCCATACATGACTACTGGAAAAACCATAGCCTTGACTAGACAGACCTTAATCAGCAGAGTAATGTCTCTGCTTTTGAATATGCTATTTAGGTTGGTCATAACTTTTCTTCCAAGGAGTAGGCGTCTTTTAATTTCTTGGGTGCAGTCACCATCTGCAGTGATTTTGGAGCCCCCCAAAATAAAGTCTGACACTGTTTCGACTGTTTCTCCATCTATTTCCCATGGAGTGATAGGACCGGATGCCATGATCTTCATTTTCTGAATGTTGAGCTTTAAGCCAACTTTTTCACATTCCTCTTTTACTTTCATCAAGAGGCTTTTGAGTTCCTCTTCACTTTCTGCCATAAGGGTGGTGTCATCTGCATATCTGAGGTTATTGATATTTCTCCCAGACCCAGCATAGCCAAAACAAATAAATAATTTTTTTAATGTTCAGGAAAGTCAAGAAAAATTAAAAAATAACAAACTCCTGAATAAATAAATTTTTTAAGCCACCAAGTTTGTGGTATTTTGTACAGCAGCCCTAGGAAACTAATTCTGTACATTTACATAAAAACTACAGTATATATTGCAGATAACATGAAATATTAAGAGCTTTCCTCCAAGATCAAAAATATGTCCACATTCTTGTTATAGCAATGAGGGTTTTATGAGTAAAATAAGGTCGGAATACTAAATAAAATGTATACATATTTAAAGTTATAAATAAAACTGGCATTCTTCCTAGACAACATTGTCATATATAAGTTAGTTATCTTTCCAATAGGCTCATATAGCATCTTCATAATAGCACTGAGAACTCTACTGCCTGCTTTATTTGAAGAAGGAAATGGCAACCCACTCCAGTATTCTTGCCTGGAGAATTCCAGGGACAGAGGAGCTTGGTGGGCTATGGCCCATGGGTTCACAAAGAGTTGGACACAACTGAGTGACTAACACTTTCATTTTTAGGCAGGGAACCAACTGGTGTAAGGCATTAATATTGAGGCAATTAAGTCTCTGTTTGGGAAACTGTTCTATATGCTGTGCAATTTGGGATAGTATCCCTGCCAGTAGCAGCAAATCCTCCTCCGGAATTTTGATAACCCAAAATACCTCCATACAGTGCCAAATGTCACCTAGAGACAACATAATGAGATGAGAATCACTGTTTTAAGGGGTATCATGGGATACCCCTCAGTTCATTCTTATGGAATTTAGGTCACATACAAACTGATCTAGCAAAAAGCAAATCTACCCACTAAAACTATAAGATAATGATGAAACACTGAAGATGACACAAATAAATGGAAAGATATTCTGTGCTCATGCATTGAAAGAATTAGTACTATCAAAATATCCATACTAAAAGCATGTATAGATTCAACACAATCTCTATCAAACTCAAATGGGATTATTTACAGAAATAGAATAAACAAGTATAAAATTGGTATGGAACTTCCCCCATAAAAAACAAATAGCCAGAGGAATCTTGATAAAGAACAAAGCTGGAGGCATCATGCTCCCTGAATTCAAAATCTATTACAAAGCTACAGTCATCAGAACAGTTATTGTATGAATGCAAAAATAGATGCATTTACAATGGAACAAATTAGAGAGCCCAGAAATAAACCCACACATAACCATTCAATTAATATATGACAAAACAGCCAGTAACACTTAATGAGAAAAGGACAGTTTTTTCAATAAATGGTTTTGAAAAAGTTGGATAGACACATGCAAAACAAAGAAACAGAATCACTACCTCACTTCAATTCAGTCTCTCAGTCGTGTCCAACTCTTTGAAACCCCATGGACTGCAGCACGCTAGGCCTCCCTGTCCATCACCAACTCCCAGAAAATACTCAAACTCATCTGCATGGAGTCAGTGATGCCATCTAACATCTCATCCTCCATCATCCCCTTCTCCTCCTGCTTTCAATACTTCCCAGCATCAGGGTTTTTCCAGTGAGTCAGTTCTTCTCATCAGGTGGCCAAAGTATTGGAGTTTCAGCTTCAGCATCAGTCCTTCTAATGAATATTCAGGACTGATTTCCTTTAGGATGGACTGGTTGGATCTCTTTGCAGTCCAAGGGACTCTGAAGAGTCTTTTCCAACACCACAGTTCAAAAGCATCAATTCTTCAGGGCTCAGCTTTTTTTAAGTCTAACTCTCACATCTATACATGACTACTAGAAAAACCATAGCTTTGACTAGATGGACCTTAGTTGGCAAAGTAATGTCTCTGCTTTTTAATATGCTGTCTAGGTTGGTCATAGCTTTTCTTCCAAGGAGCAAGTGTGTTTTAATTTCATGGCTGCAGTCACCATCTGCAGTGATTTTGGAGCCCCCCAAAATAAAATCAGCCACTGTTTCCACCGTTTCTCCCTCTATTTGCTATGAAGTGATGGACCAGATGCCATGATCTTCATTTTCTGAATGTTGAGCTTTAAGCCAACTTTTTCACTCTCCTCTTTCACTTTCATCAAGAGGCTCTTTAGTTCTTCACTTTCTGCCATAAGGGTGGTGTCATCTGCATATCTGATGTTATTGATATTTCTCCCAGCAATCCTGATTCCAGCTTGTGCTTCGTCCAGCCCAGCATTTCTCATGATGTACTCGGCATATAAGTTAAATAAGCAGGGTGACAACATACAGCCTTGACGTACTCCTTTTCCTATTGGAACCAGTCTGTTGTTCCATGTCCAGTTCTAACTGTTGCTTCTTGACCTGCATACAGCTTTCTCAGGAGGCAGGTCATGTGGTCTGGCATTCTCATCTCTTTAAGAATTTTCCACAATTTGTTGTGATCTACACAGTCAAAGGCTTTGGCATAGTTAATAAAGCAGAAGTAGATGCTTTTCTGACTCTCTTGTTTTTCGATGATCCAACGGATTTTGGCAATTTGATCTCTGGTTCCTATGTCTTTTCTAAATCCAGCTTGAATATCTGGAAGTTCATTGTTCATGTATTGCTTGCTGAAGCCTGGCTTGGAGAATTTTGAGCATTACTTTACTAGCGTGTGAGATCAATTGTGCGGTAGTTTGAGCATTCTTTGGCATTGCCTTTCTTTGGGACTGGATTAAAAACTGACCTTTTTCAGTCCTGTGGGCACTGCTGAGTTTTCCAAATTTGCTGCCATATTGAGTGCAGCACTTTCACAGCATCATCTTTCAGGATTTGAAACAGCTCAACTGGAGTTCCATCACCTCCACTAGCTTTCTTCATAGTGATGCTTTCTAAGGCCCACTTGACTTCATATTCCAGGATGTCTGGCTCTAGATGAGTGATCACACCATCGTGATTATCTGGGTCATGAAGATCTTTTTTGTACAGTTCTTCTGTTTATTCTTGCCACCTCTTCTTAATATCTTCTATTTCTGTTAGGTCCATACCATTTCTGTCCTTTATCGAGCCCATCTTTGCATGAAATGTTCCCTTGGTATCTCTACTTTTCTTGAAGAGATCTCTAGTCTTTCCCATTCTGTTCTTTTCCTCTATTTCTTTGCATTGATTGCTGAGGAACACTTTCTTATCTCTCCTTGCTATTTTTTGGAACTCTGCATTCAGATGCTTATATCTTTCCTTTTTTCCTTTGCTTTTCGCTTCTCTTCTTTTCATAGCTATTTGTAAGGCCTCCTCAGACAGCCATTTTGCCTTTTTGCATTTCTTTTCCATGGAGATGGTCTTGATCCCTGTCTCCTGCACAATGTCATGAACCTCTGTCCATAGTTCATCAGGCACTCTGTATAACAGATCTAGTCCCTTAAATCTATTTCTCACTTCCACTGTATAATCATAAGGGATTTGATTTAGGTCATACCTAAATGGTCTAGTGGTTTTCCCCACTTTATTCAATTTAATTCTGAATTTGGCAATAAGGAGTTCATGATCTGAGCCACAGTCAGCTCCTGGTCTTGTTTTTCCTGACTGTACAGAGCTTCTCCCTCTTTGCCTGCAAAGAATATAATCAATCTGATTTCGGTGTTGGCCATCTGGTGAGGTCCATGTGTAGAGTCTTCTCGTGTTGTTGGAAGAGGGTGTTTCCTATGACCAGTGTGTTCTCTTGGCAAAACTTTGTTAGGCTTTGCCATTCTTCATTCTGTATTCCAAGGCCAAATTTGCCTGTTACTCTGGGGGTTTCTTGACTTCCTACTTTTGCATTCCAGTCCCCTATAATGAAAAGGACATCTTTTTTGGGTGTTAGTTATTTTCTCAGTTAAATAAATCAAAGAAGGGCAAACATTGTATTACCTATATTATATGAGAAATCTAAAATATCAAACAAATACCCAAGCTCATGAATACAAAGAACAGATTTCTTGTTGCCAGAGTAAGGGTTGATGGAGTGTGAAAATGGGTGAGGGGAGTCTAAAAGAACTAGTGTTTATTTTTAGTTAAAGAATAAACAAGTCATGGAGATACAATGTTCAGCATGGTGACTATAGTTAATAACTATACTGTATATTTGAAAGTCACTAAGAGAGTTATCTCAAAAGTTACTATCATAGGAAAAAATTTTTTCATAACTACATATAGTGACAGATGTTAGTTAGATTTATTGTAGTGATCATTTCACAATGTATACAAATATTGAATCATTATTTTGTAAACCTAAAAAGAATACATGTAATGTTGCATGTCAGTTGTACCTCAATTTAAGAAGATGCTGTTAAGAAAATGAATAGACTAACCACTAAGAACATACACACACATAAACACACTGAGAAATAATATACAGGATAGGTATATAATTTAGAATATATAAATAAAACTCATATATCAAGAAGGTACAAATCTATAAAAAACTTAAACAATAAAAAGGCAAACATCCATTAAAAGGTAGATTTCAAAGATAGATTACAAAGGTAGATTACAAAGCTAATCTACAATCAAAGGTAGATTACAAAGCTAAACAGTCTTACCATATGTCCAGAAATTCCACCGTCTGGTTTTACTGAAATGAATTGAAATTTTATATCCAAACAAAAATCTGCATATGAATGTTTATAGCAGTATTATTCATAATTGACAAAACTTGGAAGCAACCAAATGCCCTTCCATAAATGAGTGATATATACAGACAATGTAATATTATTTAGCAATAAAAAGAAGTGAACTATCAATCCATGAAAAGACATGGTAGAACTTTAAATGCATATTGCTAAACCAATCTGAAATGGCTATAAACTATATGATATCAACTATATGACTGCTTGGAAAAGGCAAGACTGGAGATGGTTAAAAAAGATTAATGGTTGCCAAGGGAAGGTTAGGGGCTAAGAATAAATCAACTGAGCATTGAGGATTTTTTGTGAGTGAAACTATTCTGCATGATTATATGATGATGGATACATGTCATTATATCCTTCTCAATACCCATAGAATGTACAACACAAAGAATGTAGCATAATGTAAACAGTCAGTCAGTTCAGTTGCTCAGTCATGTCCGTCTCTTTGTGATCCCATAGACTGCAGCACTCCAGGCCTCCCTGTCCATTACCAACTCCTGGAGAATACTCAAAATCATGTCCATGGAGTCAGTGATGCCATCCAACCACCTCACCCTCTGTTGTCCCCTTCTCCCACCTTCAATCTTTCCCACCATCAGGGTCTTTTCTAATGAGTCAGTTCTTTGCATCAGGTAACCAAAGTATTGGAGTTTCAGCTTCAGTATCAGTCCTTCCAATGAATATTCAGGACCAGTTTCCTTTAGGATGGACTGGTTGGATCTCCTTACAGTCCAAGGGACTCTCAAGGGTCTTCTCCAACACCATAGTTCAAAAGCATCAATTCTTTGGGGCTCAACTTTCTTTAAGTCCAACTTTCACATCCATAATGACTACTGGAAAAGCCATAGCCTTGACTAGATGTACCTTTGTTGACAAAGTAATGTCTCTGCTTTTTAATATGCTGTCTTAGCTGGTCATAACTTTTCTTCCAAGGAGCAAATGTCTTTTAATTTCATGGCTGCAGTCACCATCTGCAGTGATTTTGGAGCTCCCCAAAATAAAGTCTGTCACTGTTTCCACTATTTCCCCATCTATTTGCCATGAAGTGCTGGAACAGGATGCCATGATCTTAGTTTTCTGAATGTTGAGTTTTAAGCCAACTGTAGACTTTAGTTAATAATAATGTATCACTATTAGCTCATCAGCTGTAGCAAAAACACCACTCTATGGCAAGATGTTAATGTAAAAGGACTTTGTGGAGGGCATGTGAGGAGGAATATGGGGATTCTATGCATAATTTTTCTGTAAATCTAAAACTGTGCTAAAAACTATAGTTTATTCACTTAAAAAATACCAATTGAGATTTTCCCAGTCTAATTTTCACTATTTTGAAACTCCCCCAATTTTCTCAAATATCAATTCACTATTTCTCAAAACTCCAAGTGTGACAAGTGGCTAAGTGTGTAGATGATGGTTCTCAAACTTATATTGGTGCCAAAAAGTTGTTCATATTACATGCAATAACTCAATGAACATCTAAAGCAAACCTAACATTCTCTAATCTTTGAGAAAAAAGAATATATTTTCAGAGTAAAAAGTTACTGCTCAATATCATATTAAAATTTTTGATTTCTCAGTAACTCTTCTGCAAATTGTAATAATTTACCCTTGGGAAAACCAATGTGCACAGACCTGGTTTCCACTAGAAGAAATTATGGACAATATCCAGTCCTGCTAATTGACTTCCTTTCTAATGATATGAACTATTTTTAACTCTCTGTATTAAGAAATGAAGAAATGGTGGCAATTCAAAAAGATTATTAACTTCCTTGTGCTTCAGTCTCTTGCAGCTCCTGCTGAGTGAAGTGTGCAACTGAGCAGGTACCTAGAAAACCTGTTCTCCAAAGCCTACCAACTGGTTTCAGTTTGCTTGCAAATCTTCCTTCCTCTATCTCCAGTTTCCTTTTGAATGATTTTCACTCACATTTTTTATATCCTCCTGGTCTCATTTTCATTATTTCAATTGTATTGTGAGGTAAATTTATCTTCAAAGAGTACTTATCTTTATTAAATTGATCTGTGAAGGGGCTTCAATTTTCCATTCCTTTTCTCCCCAAAATTAGATTCATGGAAATAAAAATTTATGTCTTAGCTACTTCATTCCAACAGACCACAATATGGCAGAACAAACTGTCTTCATTTTTTGAAAGAATTGAATACCAAGTCTTAAAAATTAAAATTACTAAAAAAAAGTTTATTGAGTACTCATTATGTGCCAGAGTATGGTCTGATGTTTTCCATTTATTACTTCACTTAATCCTCACAACAACACTATAAGGTAAGTACTATTATCATCCTTATCTTACAGATGAGGAAACTGAGGAAAAGAGAAATGAAGTAACTCACCCAAGGACAACCTAACTAATAAATCAAGGAGTAGTCTGGTCCCAGAATCCATGCTCTTAGTTATGACATTATACTATTTATGAAATTGTTCTTATATTATTTTTCTTATTTCTTTCACTAATTTCAAATTTTTCTTAGAAATTAGAAAATCCACAAATATTTCTTGTAAAATACAGGAAACAAGAGGTAATATTTAGGAAAAATATAAAATCATCTTTAACCCTACAAACTAAAGCTCTTGCAGTATATAGTCTAAATATTTCCATACACTTTTACTTTATATGCAGTGTTTTGTACTCTATAATTTCTTTTAACTTAATGACAAATTATGTATTTTAGGTTAGTTTATCGGAACTTCTAATTTATTATATGTGTATCAAAAATCCAAAGGTATTTAAAAGTTCTCTTCCTTAGCTGCTGCTGCTGCTAAGTCGCTTCAGTCGTGTCCGACTCTGTGCGACCCCATAGACAGCAGCCCACCAGGCTCCCCCGTCCCTGGGATTCTCCAGGCAAGAACACTGGAGTGGGTTGCCATTTCGTTCTCCAAACTATAACTGGAGGGAAATTGTCAGATACTCTGTAGTGCCTATAAACATTTTGTTTGAGGCAAAAGAGAAAGGTATCTTTCTAGTTTTATTGTATTAGGTGTAGAATCTAATTGGGAATGCAGGGTGTTGAGCTCACTCCGAGAGGCCCATGACAGGAAAGTGGCTGGTTTTCAGATTATCCCATCAGTGTACAAGTATCAGTGAATTCAATTCCTGAAGCCATTCGGTGGCTATTTGCTCAAAATTCATCACAGGGGCTTCAAGGCCCCTGATTTTACTTATTAATCTCTACAACAAGGATGTTAGTGGAGATTATCCTTTAGTAGTTCTTACATTGTGCCAGAAATAACACAACATATTGCTGCTGCTAAGTCACTTTAGTTGTGTCCGACTCTGTGCAACTCCGTAGACTGCAGCCCACCAGGCTCCCCTATCCCTGGGATTCTCCAGGCAAGAACACTGGAGTGGGTTGCCATTTCCTTCTCCAATATGCAACATATTGGGGCATACAAAATCAGCTAACAGCTCCTTTCCTTGAAAATCTTAGCTGAAAATAGAGAACTAATATACGAAAAATTTTAATATATTTTATTATAAAGAATACATAAAATATAACTAACAATAGTTTATAGAGAGAAGCTATTTACTCTGATTATGGTCTTCAATAAATTTTCCAGAGTAGGTGACATTTCATGTATGTCTTGAAGAATAAAGGGAAAAAGGACAAATAAATTCCATATGTCATGGTATTTTTTCACATTTCTCTGTCTTTGCATATGTTTTTATTTGGGTTATTCCTGGTCATCACAAAGCAGAGCCATTAAGCCTTTTGAGACTTTGGTTGACATTCTAACTCTGCCAGTTAGAAGCTATATAAACCAGAGCAGGCTATCAAACAATGGTGATGAAATGTATTCTCCTATAAAGTGGGAGAAGTATAACTTATTTCTTCTGATATTATGAGGATTTGAGAGGATATAGGTAAAACTATCTAGCACAAATGTTGCTTCCCTTTTCCCTTTAGGCATCACATTAACATTGAATGCAGGAACAAAGGGGCCAAGAAAAGAGCTTTCTACATATGAAGCTTTTTATTTTAAACTGGGAAACAAAACTTTCCCCAGAAGACATTATTCTATATGTCATTGTACAAATCTAGGTTACATGCTCCTCATAAACCAGTTCATGGCCAAGTGACATTGGATTATCATGCTTCATCTGGGGATGAGGATAAGGATTTGCCCTTTTTCAAAATTGAGAAATCTCTACCAAATACCTAAAGAGGTAGGTATTCCATTAGCCAGAAATTGGGAGGGAAAAGGTTTTGGGATGGGCAACATATATAGTAAATTGGGGATGAAGGAAATGGGTTGATTGATGCTTCTAGATCCATAGGGAAATCTAGTATACTTGGAGGTGCTGGCTTTGAAAAGCATAGAGCAGTCCTTGGAGAGTGTACTCTGAAAGTTCTGTGGCTCTTGATTCAAATTCTGGCTTTGCCACTTATCTTTCTGGGGCTCAGTTTCTTCACTGGTGAAACAGGTATAATAAAACTGAACATATTTTAAGGAGACATTAGGAGGCTTGTACTCCCAATGTACTTTGATAATGTACTTACAATTACCTGAGTATAGAAGACATTCAAATGTTAGCTGTGATCATAGCTGATTCTTAATTATCATCATCATATTTACCATTATTTACACTCAGCCAATATTTTAATTTTAGTTTCTCATTAATTAACATATTTATTAAAAGCGGTCATGGACCAAAGAAGATATACCATAAACCAAGTATTATAATTATTAAGTCCTGTGCACCTGAGCTCCATTTAAATTTTAAAAGCTGATGGTAAGAACTGATTAAATATGTTCAAGTGTTTTTGTCCTGGTGATCTCAGTAAGCTCAAAGAAGTTTGAAAATATTAATGGACTAAGAAATGTTTAGTTTAGAGCATACAGATTTAGTGTGAAAGTTGTGTTAAACTATTAATACAACTATTAACAGTTGTATAACAGAAGAGGTGATGGTTATTTGGTATAAGAACACAGGCAATGGTCAGAAAAACGATCTAAAATTTTTTGAGAAAAAATAAATTTAAAAGAGACTTAACTATGGAATATTAACTCTTTTTGGTTCTATCTGCAAAAATTACAGTCACAATTTTACCTTCAGATATCATCTATAGTACAATGAATTTGTTGCTAACCTTATTTCTTCCAAATTCTTAAGCTTCTCCTCTCAATCATATCTAATTTAATTACCTATAAAATAGACAATCTATGTCTGAACCAGTGATACCTATTCTTTTTAATTTTTGTCCTCAGGTCACTTAAAAATCGGCTCTTCTGTCCCTGTCAATGGCTGGAATAAATGACTCTATGGTCAATGAGTTTGTGTTATTGGCCCTTTCTTGCTCTTGGGAGAAAAGGCTTTTTCTTATTTTGATATGTTCTTTGCTCTACTTAGGGGTCATCTTGGGAAACCTTTTTATTTTGATTTTAGTAATTTTTGATTCTCACTTACATTCTCCTATGTACTTCCTACTCGCCAACCTTTCCCTCATTGATGTGGGCCTTTCCTCTACCACAGTTCCCAAGATAATCACAGACCTCTTAAATGAAGACAAAATAATATCTTTCCAAAGTTGTATGACACAGATATGTTTCATCCACACCATGGGAGGAGTGGAGATGGTGTTACTTATAGCCATGGCATTTGACAGGTGCACAGCAATATGTAAGCCTCTTCACTACTTGAAAATCATGAACCCTAAAATATGTGTTTCATTTGTAATCACTGGCTGGGTAATTGGGGTGATCCATGCTATGTCTCAATTTTTATTTGTTATAAAATTGCCATTCTGTGGGCCTAATGAAGTAGACAGCTTTTATTGTGACTTTCCTAAGATTATAAAACTTGCATGCACAGATGGAGCCAAGCTTGAGTTTATTGTTACTGCCAACAGCGGCTTCATGAGCATGGGCACCTTCTTCCTGCTAATCCTTTCCTACTCCTTCATTTTGGTCACTGTCTGGAAACGTTCTTCAGGAGACCTGTCCAAGGCATTTGTCACTTTGTCATCTCACATCACTGTGGTGGTTTTGTTTTTCACTCCATGCATGCTTCTCTATGTCTGGCCTTCTCCTCCACCATCACTTGATAAAAATCTGTTCATTGTTGACTTTGCTATTACCCCTGTGTTGAACCCTGCCATCTATACACTGAGGAACAAAGACATAAAGGGAGCAATAAAAAGATTGCTCAAAAAGATACTTTTTCCCAGATTTTGTTGACCACAGCATTTTTTGAAGCTTGAAAACTGTATATATCCAGCTGGCCCATCTCCACTTAGGCACCTCAGATTTATCATTCCCAGAATAGACTCATCATCTGCCATCCTATATCTGCTACTACTTTACCTGTGGAGTATAAGACCGTTACCATCATGGGAAATGTAAATATATTATACTAAGAATTGATATCCTTACAGAGAACAGCATGATCTGACAAAGAAACTTTTGAATTTTGGGTTATTTTTCAAATAAAAAGATATAATGATATTGCTTCTGTTATACATGAGGTGTAAAAAATAACCTGTAAATGTGTTGTGATTAATGTTAAGAATCACCACATTGAATTGCTATATATGTAGTTGCAATGATTTTACTTATTATTTAAAAGAGACAAAATCTGAGAATGCAAGTAGTTTATTTGGAAAGGTTTCCTAGAACACAATTGTTCAGAAGTGGGAACATGAAACAACAAAGAGAAGATGCCAATAAAGAGTATATTAACTGGTATCCTACTACTATACACAAGTGGGGAGAAATCCTGCTGTGACCCTTTAAGAAACTGTATAGATTCTATGACTTACAGTTGCCCCACCTGAGATGCAAGGAAGCTGTTTGTTTCTGTACTAGTATAGCTCTCATAGGGACTTCCCTGTAGCTCAAATGGTAAAGAATCTGGATGCAATGCAGGGGACCAGAGTTTGACCCTGGGTCAGGAAGATCCTCTGGAGAAGGGAATGGCAATCCACTCCAGTATTCTTGCCTGGAGAATCCCATGGACATAGAAGCCTGTGGACTACAGTCTGTGGAGTTGCAAAGAGTCAGACATGATTGAACAACTAACACACACATAGCTCTGAGGCATTAACTCCATGGCATTTCTAGGCTTCCCCACACAGTGGGTTGAACAATTTGATAGCCAGGAAAATGTCTTCAGGTAGAAAGTTTCTGGAACTCATAGTGTTGCAGAAACTAGTAATCAAGAAACCAAGCACCACATTCAGAAAGTTGGAGAACTCAGGTTTATTATGCCAGCAGGACCAGAGGAGCTAACACTCTAAGCTCTGAGCCCTGAACAAAGGGGTTACAGAGTCTTTATAGACAGACTATAGAGGGCAACAATAGATGTTAATAGGCTGGTTTGAACTAAGGGGCTTCACGTGCGTGGGAATAGCAGTCAAGATGGGGATGCCTGACCTTTACATGGACAGGCATGATTAAGCAGGTTTGCAGGGGCTGGGCAATAGCAAAGAGCAGGACAAGGGTGAGTAAGATAAGCTCCAGTTTCTAGTATTGTAAGTCCCCACTTTCTGAGCCTACAAGGATCTCCAGACTTTGCAAGGAGCAAGCTGAGTTACAGAGGCAGAATGAGCAGGATGTTACGTAAAATTTTAACTCTTGTTCTTCAGTAATAGAAAACAGTGTACGTTCTTGGAAATATTAAGTGCAGAGGACATGCATGAGGTGCTAAGAGCATCAGATGTCTTGCTTAGAGGCATTCACATCCCATGTAAGTTCACCTCATCATTAATTTTTCAAACACAAGAGTGTAAATGGAACAAGTGTTAATTTGTCTGTCATTGCACATGCACCTAGGATGATATTCATCATCATCTTTTTTAAATTTTTTTTTTACTGAAGCATAGTTGATTTACAATGTTATATATCACTTTCAGTGTACAGCATAGTGCTTCAGTATTTATGCAGATTACACTCCATTATAGGCTATTACAAGATATAATGGCTATGATTCTTTGTGTAGTGCAGTATATTCTTATTGTTTATCTATTTTATACAAAGTACTTTATATCTGATATCCATCAACTTCCTGCTCCACTACCCTTTCTAGATCATCCTTACATTATCCATCACGTTTGCTAATCGAGATTACTTGCCCAGATCCATATCTTCCTACTTGAGCAGTCTAAGTCCAAGTCCATAATCTTCTCAGACCGTAAGTTCTACAGCTGCTCATTTAAAGTTATCATCCATTACTGTTGATGCAAGTGTTCAGTTCAGTTCAGTCGCTCAGTCGTGTCCGACTCTTTGCAACCCCATGAATCGCAGCAAGCCAGGCCTCCCTGTCCATCACCATCTCCTGGAGTTCACTCAGACTCACGCCCATCGAGTCCGTGATGCCATCCAGCCATCTCATCCTCGGTCGTCCCCTTCTCCTCCTGCCCCCAATCCTTCCCAGCATCAGAGTCTTTTCCAGTGAGTCAACTCTTTGCATCAGATGGCCAAAGTATTGGAGTTTCAGCTTCAGCATCAGTCCTTCCAAAGAAAACCCAGGACTGATCTCCTTTAAAATGGACTGGTTGGATCTCCTTGCAGTCCAGGGACTCTCAAGAATCTTCTCCAACACCACAGTTCAAAAGCATCAACTCTTTGGCACTCAGCCTTCTTCACAGTCCAACTCTCACATCCATACATGACCACAGGAAAAACCATAGCCTGGACTAGATGGAACTATATTAATTCATGATAATTAAGGTTAATTATCCCTAGACTGCTAGAAACTTGTTTCATTGTCTGATGATCTACTGACACAAGAAAATCAAAATGACAGGAGAGCTGCCAAAATTTTAGGTTTATTAGAATGCTTACTCTATCCTCAGCAGGAGCATTTTCCCAACCCTGTAGAGTTCAAAGTTGTAGGTTCAGAAAGCTCAAGTTCTCCAATGAAGTGATGGTGAATAAAGCCACTTACCATCTACCCTTGGCTCCCAAACCTATGCATTCTGGGGCACAATACTTTATACTAATGGTTAAAGTTAAAGCACAGAGTGCCATTTCCAAACTGGGACTAACTTGCATCTTAACCTATACCTTTAAAAAGCTATCCCCACATTCTATGAGCTGACAGCTTCTGTTCACTGAAGCACCAGTGGATCACTTGATTGTGTGCTCGTTTCTACTTTCTTTCTTGTCAACATATTCCTTTGTCCTAAGCAATGTTATGAAGGACATTAAGCATTCTATGTGTTTTTGGATCACCTAACGGCCAAGGTCCATCTAGTCAAGGCTATGGTTTTTCCAGTGGTCATGTATGGATGTGAAAGTTGGACTGTGAAGAAAGCTGAGTGCCGAAGAATTGATGCTTTTGAACTGTGGTGTTGGAGAAGACTCCTAAGAGTCTCTTGGACTGCAAGGAGATCCAACCAGTCCATTCTAAAGGAGATCAGTCCTGGGTGTTCTTTGGAAGGACTGATGCTGAAGCTGAAACTCCAATACTTTGGCCACCTGATGCAAAGAGTTGACTCACTGGAAAAGACTCTGATGCTGGGAAGGATTGGGGGCAGGAGGAGAAGGGGACGACAGAGGATGAGATGGCTGGATTGCATCACCAACTCGATGGACATGAGTTTGGGTGAGCTCCGGGAGTTGGTGATGGACAAGGAGCCCTGGCGTGCTGCAATTCATGGGGTCACAAAGAGTCAGACACGACTGAGTGACTGAACTGAATGGCCAAGGTATTGCTGTAAGAGTAGTCAAAGTGATACCTGGAAAATATATGTATCCCAGAAAAACAATTTGTTGTTCTTCCAACATGGAAGGGATCCAATGTAAATAACTTGCCATTAAGTTGCTGATCAAATGACTAAATAGATTGAACCATATCAAGCATTGAGCACTCATCCATGTGTGCTTCTGAAAGGTCAAACATTCAAGGGTGGTGATAGATAGAATTGCCTTTATGAGAAGTAACCATGCTGAAAGAACTCATAGAAAGACTTCACCCTTGCCTTTTAAAAGTTCTTCATTCATGGGCCATTATGTAAGCACTGGAGTGCCTAATAGGTGATGTCATCCAGACATCTCATCCTCTGTCGCCCCCTTTACCTCCTGCCCCCAATCCTTCCCAGCATCAGAGTCTTTCCAATGAGTCAACTCTTTGCATGAGGTGGCCAAAGTACTGGAGCTTCAGCTTTAGCATCATTCCTTCCAAAGAACACCCAGGACTGATCTCCTTTAAAATGGACTGGTTGGATCTCCTTGCAGTCCAGGGACTCTCAAGAGTCTTCTCCAACACCACAGTTCAAAAGCATCAACTCTTTGGCACTCAGCTTTCTTCACAGTCCAACTCTCACATCCATACATGACTACTGGAAAAATCATAGCCTTGACTAGATGGACCTTAGTCGGCAAAGTAATGTCTCTGCTTTTTAATATGCTATCTAGGTTAGTCATAACTGTTCTTCCAAGGAGTAAGTGTCTTTTAATTTCATGGCTGCAGTCACCATCTGCAGTGATTTTGGAGCCCCAAAAAATAAAGTCTGACATTATTTCCACTGTTTCCCCATCTATTTGCCATGAAGTGATGGGACCAGATGCCATGATCTTAGTTTTCAGAATGTTAAGCTTTATGCCAGGTTTTTCACTCCCCTCTTTCACTTTCATCAAGGGGCTTTTGAGTTCCTCTTCACTTTCTGCCATAAGGGTGGTGTCATCTGCATATCTGAGGTTATTGATATCTCTCCTGGCAATCTTGATTCCAGTTTGTGCTTCTTCCAGCCCAGCATTTCTCATGATATACTCTGCATATAAGTTAAATAAGCAGTGTGACAATATATAGCCTTGACGTACTCTACTCCTTTTCCTGTTTGGAACCAGTCTGTTGTTCCATGTCCAGTTCTAACTTTTGCTTCTTGACCTGCATATAGGTTTCTCAAGAGGCAGGTCAGGTGGTCTGGTTTTCCCATCTCTTGAAGAATTTTCCATAGTTTATTATGATCCACACAGTCAAAGTCTTTGGCATAGTCAATAAAGCAGAAATAGATGTTTTTCTGGAACTCTCTTTTTCAATGATCCAGCGGATGTTGGCAATTTGATCTCTGGTTCCTCTGCCTTTTCTAAATCCAGCTTGAACTTCTGGAATCATGGTTCATGTATTACTAGTGTCAAAAATCATAATAACACTCTACGTCTAATATCACATATATGCATACTTCATTCCCTCCATAAATCTGTGTTCTTTTTCATTTTCTTGGCCCTCTTTCTCCTCTGTTGCTCTCCTTCAATTTTCTTTTCATTTTTATTGCAAACATGTGGCCAATTTAGAAAAATATAAAATATATTCAAAATTTTAATATTAAAATGACATTCATTATCCAAAGGTATCAAGATATGTTATTGTATATATGAACATATTTTTGCAATGTAAACATATCAAGAGCACATCACAAAAAACACTCATTTGTAATCAGTTTTTGTCACAATAATTTAGTGGAAATGACAACAAAACTATATTTGCATCTATGATAATGGCCGTATTTATTTTGGTATCAGTCTTAACTTCCCCTTTCTGTACACCTTTTCATAACTTATCTCTTTTAATACACTTCTATTTTTTCTCTTTAGATTGGATAATGAATGGATTCAAATATGTCTTATAGATAGACATCTATAATCATTCTGTTTATATGAAGTGATGATAGATACTCTCCTGTATTTAAAAGTTGTTGGTAGCAATTTCACTTACCTGCAAACAGCATTTTAGCAGAACAAATCTTCAAATACTTGAAGACAAGCTGTCATGACCTTTATGGTCTGTAGTTTTTACATTTTCTTAGTTTATCATGACTAAATATTTTGTTTCAGTGAAGACATCATTATTTCTCAGTTTCATATTTGAATTGCCAGTCATTAATCCTCTAACACAGTGCTCAAAACACAAAATCTCTCTCAATCCTAATAAAGTATTGAAAAATCCTCTTTTTGAGTCTTTTGAAAATCCTTCTTTGCAATTTTGAGTTTCCCTTGATTTAACGTGTGTTGTAATTCTCCAAGTGTCAGAAACGATCAGAGAAGTAAACCTTTTAATTTCATGCTACCATCCTACATGCAACAACCATGCCCTCATTAGTTGGTAACTATTCTATGTGTGATTAATGCCTGAGATTTCTCAAGTGTGAAGTAAAAGAAAAATAGAGATTACATTCTCCTAGAGTGTGTGCGAACAAATATGATTTGCTTGAACACTCCAAATATACCTGATTATTCATGATATGTAAGATGTTATATTAAATAAATATGAATAACATGGAAGAAGTTGGAATTATTGCACAATAAGCTTGGTAAAGTAGCTCTCTGCTAGGAATATGTTACTCATTTTTCCTAATTCCTCCACCTTACCTGCCATGTTTCCACATAATTTCTTTGTTGCCCTGGCCTAACTTTTGATTATCTCATTTCTCCTATTCACTTATCATCATTCTTTCAGCTCCTCTATCTGTAAGTCTTCTCACTTCATATTTTGGCATTTACAATATGTTTTCCACAGATTCATTGAAGAACAAATAATGTATTAATTTTGGTACTCACATTTCTCATTTCTTTCTTATTTTCTACCTTCAGACTATTTCAGCTTCTTCTCTACTGATTGAGTCAATGGATGGAGTAAATGACTCTATGGTATCTGAATTTGTACTAATCGGACTTTCAAATTCATGGAAAATGCAACTTTTTTGTTGTTGTTGTTGTTGTTCTTTGTGTTCTACATGGGAATTATCCTGGGAAACTTCTTTGTTGTGTTCACAGTAATTATTGACTCTCATTTACACTCCCCTATGTACTTCCTGTCGGCCAACCTCTCTATTGATCTAGGTCTTTCCTCTACCACAGTACCCAAAATGATCTCTGATCTTGTCACTAACTGCAACATCATTTCTTTTCCAAAATGTATGACAGATATTTTTCATTCATGTCATGGGTGGAGTTGAGATGGTTCTGCTCATAGCCATGGCATTTGACAGGTATACTGCAATCTGTAAGCCTCTCCACTACC
Organism: Oryx dammah; assembly: GCF_014754425.2. Taxonomy (NCBI): domain Eukaryota; kingdom Metazoa; phylum Chordata; class Mammalia; order Artiodactyla; family Bovidae; genus Oryx; species Oryx dammah. The sequence continues at coordinate 74,618,146 of NW_024070210.1, read as the reverse complement.
TGACAATTATGAGCTACAAAATGTGTCTTGCCTTTGTAGTGGTTGCATGGATAGTGGAGATAATCCATGCTGTATCTCATGTTTGTTTGTTTTTGTCATAAACTTGCCTTTTTGTGGTCCCAATAAAGTAAACAGTTTTTTATTGTGATTTGCCTCGGGTCATTAAACTTGCTTGTGTAGACACTTACAAGCTAGAGTTTGTAATTATTGCTAATAGTGGGTTTATATCCATGGCTGCCTTCTTCTCTTTAATTATATCCAACATTTTCATTTTGGTCATGGTCTGGAAACCTTCAGGAGACTGTCAGCTCACACTCTAATAATTTTCTTTTTTATGCCATGTATGTTTTTCTAGGTGTGGCCTTTCCCTGCAACATCACTGGATAAGTATTTGTTTATTGCTGCCTTTGCCATACCCTTGTCTTGAATCCTGCCATTTATACTTTAAGAAACAAAGATATGAGAATTGCCACAAGAAGACTGGGCAAACAGATTCTAGGCTCTAGTGGGATCTTATAATGAATGGAGCAAATCTAGAGTACAAGATACTTCAGGCTCACCAAAAACACTGAGAGTCATGTGACTACCATCATTACTATGGTAAGAATTACTATTTTGAATGTGAGTTCAACAAAGGTACACCTGTAGAAACTGATGTGTCAGGTCAGAGTTGACTTTATTTTGCCAATCACAGGGAATAAATTGACTTCATCTACTTTCATGGAGAAGAGAGATGAGAAGAGAAAAGTGAGCTGATTTCCAGGCGTAAACTTAACATTCAAATACCATTTTCTGTGTGACATTTCTTACGTCTTTCTTTACTAGGTGTGATTACTGTCAGTTACAAATAAATATCTCAAAAAGTGCTAGAAATTTCTCATAGCAAAATAATGGATTAGATAGATTAAGTGTAAGTTTAATTATGGGAAAACAATGGAAACAGCGACAGGAGTTGTGATTGACAGGGAAGCCTGGCATGCTGCAGTCCATGGGTCACAAAGAGTTGGACACAACTGAGTGACTGAACTTAACTGAAGTTTAATTATAAATAAAGTATATTTTTTAATTTTCTTTTTTTTTAATTTTTATTTTTACTTTATTTTGCTTTACAATACTGTATTGGTTTTGCCATACATTGACATGAATCAGCCACGGGTGTACATGAGTTCCCAATCCTGAAGCCCCCTCCCACCCCATATCATCTCTCTGGATCATCCCCATGCACCAGCCCCAAGCATCCTGTATCCTGGATCGAACATACACTGGCGATCCGTTTCTTACCTGATAGTATACAGGTTTCAGTGCCATTCTCCTAAATCATCCAACCCTCTCCCTCTCCCACAGAGTCCAAAAGTCCATTCTATACATCTGTGTCTCTTTTGCTGTCTTGCATACAGGGTTATCATTACCATCTTTCTAAATTCCATATATATGTGTTGCTGCTGCTGCTGCTAAATTGCTTCAGTCGTGTCCGACTCTGTGCGACCCCATAGACAGCAGTATACTGTATTGGTGTTTTTCTTTCTGGCTTATTCACTCTGTATAATAGGCTCCAGTTTCATCCACCTCATTAGAACTGATTCAAATGTATTCTTTTTAATGGCTGAGTAATACTCCATTGTGTATATGTACCATAGCTTTCTACCCATTCATCTGCTGATGGACATCTAGGTTGTTTCCATGTCCTGGCTATTATAAACAGTGTTGCGATGAACATTGGGGTACACGTGTCTCTTTCATTTCTGGTTTCCTCGGTGTGTATGCCCAGCAGTGAAATTGCTGGGTCATATGGCAGTTCTAGTTCCAGTTTTTTAAGGAATCTCCACACGGTTCTCCATAGTGGCTGTACTAGTTTGCATTCCCACCAACGGTGTAAGAAGGTTCCCTTTTCTCCACACCTTTTCTAGCATTTATTGCTTGTAGACTTTTGGATCGCTGCCATTCTGACTGGTGTGAAATGGTACCTCATTGTGGTTTTGATTTGCATTTCTCTGATAATGAGTGATGTTGAGCTTTTTAAATTTTCTATCTCAATTTTAGTTTGATTTAAAATAAGAATAAAATCAGCTATGTATTTCCTATGTTAAGCCTTGACTCAATACTTGACTATACTTTGAGCTTTTTTAGTTTAGGATGCTATTTCAATTTTGAGTTTAGACTTGAATGAGATTTGAGTGACTGTAGGTAGAAAAAATTTTTTAACACTATTAATTCTTTAGATAAATACAGACCAAAGATTTTTGGACTCTTACTTTTCTGTCATTCTGAAAATGAATGTCTTCTAATATTCAATCAGCTGTTTATTCTTTTTGAAAAGCATAGCCATAATAGCTGTTTCACAAGATAATAATCACCCAATGATGGCATTTAGAGGTCCTGGTTTCCTTGAATATGTTTTCTTATCTATCAGGCTATCCTCTCCCACAAGAGTTTATGTATCTTAGTTTGATAGCCTTGGATAAATGGAAAGTCAAAAATGTTGAGGCATAATCAGTTTAAATGAGGATTTCTACATCTGCAATATAAAAGTTTTGTTGAAGATACACATAACTTTTTTTCATCTCCTTCTATTGCTCTGGAAATAAAATCTGCTCAATTAAAAGAATTGAAAGCTTATTTTTTGTCCTGTGTTTTTTCAGGAATCTACAATTACATCTTTGACTTTCTCTGTATAAAGAAATCAACAATACTTCTTTATAATTTTTTTTATTCATCTGGACAGGAATTTTTTTTTACTTAATTACTGCTGACAATTCCTTCCTTAAATACTCTACTGAGCCTCTGAAACACTACAATCTCCTGGTTTTCCTCCTGCACCTTGGGTAATTCCTTCCCAGTATCTGTTTGTTGCTTTTCCCTCATTTGCTCAACCAACAAACTTAGGATTCCTTAGAATTGGATCATTGGCCTATTCTCACTTTGTATTCTGTCCCTAGATGACATCCATTCCCACGGTTTTAATTACTATGCCTAGCTTTTACTTGGGGCTCTCAAAGCCAGGTTACTACTTCTTAAGTTCCCAATCCACAAATCTGTCTTCTTACTTGGATGCTTCACAGACAATGCACACTCAGCAGGTCTACAACTAACCTGTCTCCTTTTTCTCACACACTTTCTTTCAAAGTCACAGTAAATGGGTTAAACACTCAGTCACTCAACTCAAAATTTGGTGTAGTAGTAGACTATCTATGAAAGAGACATGTGGACTCACTTATAGAAGAAGGTAAAGTGGTTTAAAAGGCTTTACAAATAGCTGAGGAAAGAAGAGAATCAAAAGGCAAGGCAGAAAGGCAAAGATATACCCAACTGAATGCAGAGTTCCGGAGAATGGCAAGGAGAGATAAGAAGGACTTCTTAAGTGAAGATTGCAAAGAAATAGAGGAAAACTATACAATGGGAAAGAGTAGAGATCTCTGTAAGGAAAGTGGAATATCAAAGGGAACATTTCATGAAAGGATGTATAGAATAAAGGACAGAAAGAGTAAGGACTTAACAGAAGCAAAAGAGATTAAAAAGAGGTGGCAAGTATACACAGAAAAACTAGACAAGAAAGATCTTAATGACCCAGATAAGTATGAAGATGTGGTCACTCACCTACAGCCAGACATCCCAGAGTATAAAGTCAAGTGGGACTTAGGAAGTATCACTATGAACAAAGCTAGTGGTGGTGATAGAATTCCAGCTGAGCTATTTCAAATCCTAAAAGATGATTATGTTAAAGTGCTGCACTCAATATGCAAGCCAGTTTGAAAAACTCAGTAGTGGACATAGGGCTGGAAAATGTCAGTTTTCATTCCAATCCCAAGAAAGGCAATGCCAAAGAATGTCCAAACTACCATGCAATTGCACTCATATCACATGTTAGCAAAGTAATGCTCAAAATCTTTCAAGCTAGAGTTCACCATTATGTGAACTGAGCTGCACAAGCTGGGTTTTAAAGACACAGAGGAGCCAAAAATCAAATTGCCAATATTTCTTGGATCATGGCAAAATCAAGGTAGTTCCAGAAAAGCATCTACTTCTGCTTCATTGACCAAAGCCTTTGACTCTGGATCACAACAAACCAAAAAATTCTTAAAGAGATAGAGTACCAGACCATCTTACCTGTCTCCTGAGGAACCTGTATGAAGGTCAAGAAACAAGTTTTAGAACCAGACGTGGAAAAATGAACTGGTTCCAAATTGGGATAGGACTATATAGTCACCTTTTGGTCCCAAATTGGGAAAAGACTGTATATTGTCATCATACTTATTTAACTTACATTCAGAATAAATCATGTGAAATACCAGGCTGGGTGAATCATAAGCTAGAATAAAGACTGCCAGGAGAAATATCAACAACCTCAGATATAAAGATGATACACTCTAATAACAGAAAGAGAAGAGGAAGTGAAGAACCTCTTGATGAGGGTGAAAGAGGAGAGTGAAAAAGTTGGCATAAAACTCAACATTCAAAAGACTAAGATCATGGCATCCAGTCCCATCACTTCATGGCAAACAGAAGGGGGAAAAGTGGAAGCAGTAACAGATTTTATACTTCTGGGCTCAAAAATCACTATGGACAGAGACAGCAGACATGAAATTAAAAGATGCTTGCTTCTTGGAAGAAAAGCTATGACAAACATCAGTTTCAGTTCAGCTCAGTTCAGTAGCTCAGTCATGACTGACTCTTTGCGACCCCATGTATCACAGCATGCCAGTCCTCTCTGTCCATCACCAACTCCTGGAATTCACTCAAACTCATGTGCATCAAGTCAGCATGCCATCCAACCATCTCATCCTCTGTCGTCCCCTTCTCTTCCTGCCCTCAGTCCCTCCCAGCATCAGGGTCTTTTCCAATGAGTCAACTCTTCACATGAGGTGGTCAAAGTACTGGAGTTTCAGCTTCAGCATCAGTCCTTCCAGTGAACACTCAAGACTGGTCTCCTTTAGGATGGACTGGTTGGATCTCCCTGCAGTCCAAGGGACTCTCAAGAGTCTTCTCCAACACCACAGTTCAAAAGCATCAATTCTTCAGTGCTCAGCTTTCTTCACAGTCCAACTCTCACATCCATACATGACCACAGGAAAAACCATAGCCTTGACTAGACAGACCTTTGTTGGTAAAGTAATATCTCTGCTTTTTAATATGCTTTCTAGGTTGGTCATAACTGTTCTTCCAAGGAGTAAGTGTCTTTTAATTTCATGGCTGCAGTCACCATCTGCAGTGGTTTTGGAGCCCCAAAAAATAAAGTCTGATACTGTTTCCACTGTTTCCCCTTCTATTTGCCATGAAGTGATGGGACCAGATGCCATGATATTAGTTTTCTGAATGTTGAGCTTTATGCCAGCTTTTTCACTCTCCTCTTTCACATTCATCAAGAGGCTTTTTAGTTCCTCTTCACTTTCTGCCATAAGGGTGGAGTCATCTGCATATCTGAGGTTATTGATATCTCTCCCGGCAATCTTGATTCCAGTTTGTGCTTCTTCCAGCCCAGCGTTTCTCATGATGCACTCTGCATATAAGTTAAATAAGCAGGGTGACAATATATAGCCTTGACATACTCCTTTTCCTATTTGGAACCAGTCTGTTGTTCCATGTCCAGTTCTAACTGTTGTGTCTTGACCTTCATACAGATTTCTCAGGAGACAGGCCAGGTGGTCTGGTATTCCCATCTTTTTCAGAATTTTCCACAGTTTATTGTGATCCACACAGTCAAAGGTTTTGGCATAGTCAATAAAGCAGAAATAGATGTTTTTCTGGAACTCTCTTCCTTTTTCCATGATCCAGCAGATGTTGGCAATTTGATCTTTGGTTCCTCTGCCTTTTCTAAAACAAGTTTGAACATCTGGAAGTTCATGGTTCACGTATTGCTTGCTGAAGCCTGGCTTGGAGAATTTTGAGCATTACTTTACTAGCGTGTGAGATGAGTGCAACTGTGCGGTAGTTTGAGCATTCTTTTGCATTGCCTTTCTTTGGGATTGGAATGCAAACTGACCTTTCCAGTACTGTGGGCACTGCTGAGTTTTCCAAATTTGCTGGCATATTGAGTACAGCACTTTCACAGCATCATCTTTCAGGATTTGAAATAGCTCCACTGGAATTCCATTACCTCCACTAGCTTTGTTCATAGTGATGCTTCCTAAGACCCACTTGACTTCACATTCCAGGTTATCTGGCTCTAGATGAGTGATCACACCATCATGATTATCTGGGTCATGAAGATCTTTTTTGTACAGTTCTTCTGTGTATTCTTGCCACCTCTTCTCAATATCTTCTGCTTCTGTTAGGTCCATACCATTTCTGTCCTTTATCGAGCCCAACTTTGTATGAAATGTTCCCTTGGTATCTCTAATTTTCTTGAAGTGATCTCTAGTCTTTCCCATTATGTTGTTTTCCTCTATTTCTTTGCATTGATCGCTGAGGAACACTTTCTTATCTCATTGCTATTCTTTGGAACTCAGCATTCACATGGGAATATCCTTCATTTTCTCCTTTGCTTTTTGCTTCTCTTCCTTTCACAGCTATTTGTAATGCCTCCTCAGACAGCCATTTTGCTTTTGCACATTTCTTTTCTATGGGGATGGTCTTGGTCCCTGTCTCCTGTACAATGTCATGAACCACCATGCATAGTTCATCAGGTACTCTGTCTATCAGATCTAGTCCCTTAAATCTATTTCTCACTTCCACTGTATAATCATAAGGGATTTGATTTAGGTCATACCTGAATGGTCTAGTGTTTTCCCTACTTTCTTCAATTACGTCTGAATTTGGCAACAAGGAGTTCATGATCTAAGGCACAGTCAGCTCCTGGTCTTGTTTTGGCTGACTGTATAGAGCTTCTCCATCTTTGGCTGCAAAGAATATAATCAATCCGATTTCAGTGTTGACCATCTGGTGATGTCCAGGTGTAGAATCTTCTCTTGTGTTGTTGGAAGAGGGTGTTTGCTGACTAGTGTGTTCTCTTGGCAAAACTTTATTAGGCTTTGCCATTCTACATTTTGTATTCCAAGGCCTAATTTGCCTGTTACTCCAGGTGCTTCTTGACTTCCTACTTTTGCATTCCATGCCCCTATAATGAAAAGTACATATTTGGGGGGTGTTAGTTCTAAAAGGTCTTGTAGTTATTCATAGAACCATTCAACTTCAGGTTCTTCAGCATTACTGGTTGGGGCATAGGCTTGGATCACTGTGACAAACATAGTGTTTTAAAAAGTAGAGACCTCACTACCAACAAAGGTCCATATAGTCAAAACTATGGTTTTTCCAGCAGGCATGTATAGATGTGTGAGTTGGTTCATGAAGAAGGCTGAACACCAAAGAAATTATGTTTTTGAACTGTGGTGCTGGAAAAGGCACTTGAGTGTCCCTTGGACTGCAAGGAGATCAAACCAGTCAATCCTAAAGAAAATCAACACTGAACATTCATTAAAACAACTTCTGCTGAAGTTGAAGCTCCAGTACTTTCACCACCTGATACGAAGAGCTGATTCATTGGAAAAGACCATGATGTTAGGAAAAAGTGAAGACAAAAGATGGGGGCAACAGAGGATGAGATGATTAGGTAGTATTACCAACTCAGAAGACATGAATTTGAGCAGACATCTGGCAATAGTCGAGGGCAGTGGAGGCTGATGTGCTACAGGCCATGGGGATGCAGTCAGACATGACTTAGTTACTGAACAACAACAGCCTTGTTATCCACAGTGGATTAGTCCAGGATTCCCCCACAGACAAAAAAAAAAAAAATCTGAAGATGCTCAAATCCCGTATACAAAGTCATATAGTTGTATAAGGGATTTGCATACAACCTACACAAGTGTGGGAAGGCCTTCTGAGACAAGCAAAGTTTCCTATGACACCACATCATCCACACGGGAGAGAAGCCCTTCAAGTGCATGGAACGTGGGAAAGCCTTCCACCGCAGGTCACAGCTCACTACGCACCAGCGGATCCACACCAGGGAGAAGCAAGTGTGGGAAGGGCTTCTGTGACAGCACCAGATGCATTCAACACTCCATCACCCATACCAGGGAGAAGCCCTACAAGTGCTCAAGTGTGGGAAGGTCTTCTACCACAAGCCATACCTCAACAAGCGCCAGCGGATCCACAGAGGAGAGAATGCACTGAGTACATTCTCCCTATGTATGCACTGAGTGTGGAAAGGCCTTCATCTACTGCTCCACTTTTATCTTACATAAAAGGGCCCACACTGGAGAGAAACCCTATGAATGCAAAGAATGTGGAAAGGCCTTTAGCAATCGGTCAGGCCTCAGCTGACACTTCACCATCCACAGTGAAGAGAAGCCCTACAAGGGCACAGTGTGTGGGAAAGCCTTCAACCACAAGTCATACCTCACCAGCCACCAGCAGATTCACAGTGGAGAGAAGCCCTACAAATGCATGGAGTGTGGGAAGGTCTTCTGGTGGAGCACAAGCCTCATTCAACACCACATCATCCACACCAGAGAGAAGCCCTATGAGTGAAGTGAGTGTGGAAAGGCCTTCAGTAGCAGCTCATCCCCTACTGAGAATCAAAGGGTTCATAATGGGAGAAACCCTGTCAATGTGACAGATGTGGGCTGACTCTGCACACTTATGTAGTTGCACACTTAAGAGTTCAACCTCTAAGAACTCCTTCTGGGGAGAGGAAACCCCTGAGGAAAATCTGAGGAGGGAACAACTTACTCAGAATCTGATCATTCATACCCAAGAAATCCCCTCATTTTTCTTCCCTGTGAAAAAACCTATTGCAGGATATCAGTTTTCATCTAAAGAGTCATGTTAGAAATGGACTCAGCCTAGAAACTTATTCTATATCTGATAATTCACACAGAAGAGTGGTCCAATCTTTATTGTGCATTTAACAGAGACTTCAGGCACATCTTCCTCCTCAGTTTAAACTGCAAAATTATCTCCAGGGACATTTAAACAAAAGAGGGGGAGACATGGAAGAGAAAAGAGAGAAATACAAACACGGCTTTCATATTTCCATGATAAGCCTATGGCATTTGTCATCCCTTAGTTTATCCGAGGTAAGAGGAGCATTGTTGCAGAGATCAGAAGACCTCGTTCCTTTTATTTATCTTGTATATACATGCATTGCTGTCCATTGCCAGGAGAGTTAAACAGTTGAGGGTACATCTGAAAAGATTTACTGAAAGCCAACTTTGCTTCCTAGTAGCTCAGATGGTAAAGCATCCACCTGCAATGCAGGAGACTGGGGTTCTGTCCCTGGTTCAGGAAGATCTTCTGGAGCAGGAAATGACAACTCACTCCAGTATTCTTGCCTGGGGAATTTCATGGACAGAGGAGCCTGGTGGGCTACATTCCATGGAGTCGCAAGAGTCAGACACGACTGAGAAACTAACACACACACTACACACATTCTTCCTTGAAATCTTCTAGACTATTTATAATATCTAATAGAATATAAATGCTATGTAAATATATGCCAGCATGTGGCAAATTAAAATTTCGCTTAATGGAACTTTCTGGAATTTTTTCCAATATTTTTTATCTGTAGCTGGTTGAACACTCACATATGGAACTAGAGATATGGAGGGCCAGCTGTATGTACCACAATTTCTTTATCTACCTATCCATCAGTGAACACTTAAATTGTTTCCATATCTTGACTATCGTGAAAACCTCTGCTACTTTCATGCATTGGAGAAGGAAATGGCAACCCACTTCAGTGTTCTTGCCTGGAGAATCTCAGAGACAGAGGAGCCTAGTGGGCTGCCGTCTATGGGGTCGCACAGAGACGGACACGACTGAAGCGACTTAGCAGCAGCAGCAGCAGCATGCACATGATGGTGCAGATATCACTTTAATTAGTGCTTTTGTTTCTTCTGGTTTTGATTTATCATTGTATATAAAATCATATATGGATTATATGATAGTTTTAATTTTTAGGAACCTCTATAGAGGTTGCACTAATTTGCATTCCCACAAAATGGGTTCCCTTTTCTTCAAATTCATGTCATCACTTTTTAATTTCATATATTTATGATAATAGCCATTCTGACAGACGTGAGGTGATATCATTGTGGTTTTGATTCACATTTCCTTAGTGATGGTTAACATCTTTTCATGTATCTGTTGGACAACAATATGTCAGTTAATAGGCAAAAATCACTAAATGGGAATAAATCAGGAATGGTTATGAGAATATGCCCCATGCATAAAGCCTAAGCCTTGTTTCTTGAAAAAAAAAAAAATTGATAAATGAACCTCATTCTCTCCCAGTCAATGAACGAGAGTGTCAGGAAGAATTGTGAACGACTTCTTACCCTTCCCCACCTCAGTAACTGTAAGTGAGTTTGTGGTTCCACATTTTCTGTCCCAAATGGTACTTATTTATTAGCCATCCAGCACATTATCTCTCTCAATATAAAAGAGATATTCTTACATCTTCTTTTTTTTCTTACTTCTCATCACCAAGTAACTCTTCTGTTATTTTTTTCCCTTGGGAAAATTAACATGACTTGTAGACCTGGTTCCCAGGAGAAATCAATAAAATGCTGGTTACTAGGGATCTCAGAATATCAGTGGTCCCCCAAACCTAATGCTAATTAACTATAATCTCACTGGGAAAAAAACTTATATATTTTTGTTCTAGAGGTGATTATACTACAAAGCAGAAATCTAAATTATTGTGTTTCAACAAATGCATCCTAGAAAAGAAGAGGTAAGTCATCAAAATTTACCTAAAACTGAACCATATCACAGCAATCATATTTCTCTAGCACTTTCTTTCTTTTCTCCAGTTCCAATTATTCCCAATCCTTTTGACACCATTCTTCACTAGATTATATTATGCCTGAAGAAGGGACCAATATTTATGATGGCTGTCTTTGGTGAGTTAGTATCTCAAGGTTCCTGTATCTCTCACCATCTTCTTCATCATCTTATATGATGAAGTCCCCACATTTCCCATTGTGGAGACTGAATATGCCCATATCTTGCCCATTCCATTCCCGCCTATGCTTCAGACAGATTACACCATGTAAGTGACTATTTGCCCTCATATGAAAGGTTGGATTCAGTGAGTTCCCTCCATTTGGCATATTTGATAAACCCCTCAATGATATTACTGATGAGTGGATCAAGAATTAAAGACAGAATGATAAGAATGAACATGGCTTAATAGCACTTGTGTCCATTAGTTCTTTAAGTATTCTATAACCAGTGAGCTAAGGTGGTTAAGGGTAGAAATTAAAAGAAAAAATGATGAATATGGTATATCAGTGAAGAACCGAGTTTTGAACAGCTTTCCTTCTGTGTGTTCTCAGTCTTAAGGTGGTTATAATTTCCCTTGGCTCCTTAGAGAGGGAATTTTTAATCAATAAATTCAGAATACATACATTCTATCTGATTTTTTGCTTGAAAAAATATTTTGAAAAGGTTTCCATGTTCTAAATGTTAAAGCCAAAATATCCAACAGAGATAGCAACCAACTTTTATAAGACTCTGCCTCTGGAGAAGTTCTGAGTTTTTTAATGCTTTCTAAGAAAGCAAAACAGGACTTTCCTGGTGGCTCAGATGGAAGAAAGCAAAAGAAATAAATATTTTAAACATGTATGGATATACTCTTCTCTCTAAGCAAGAACTCAGTATTTCAGAATTAACTAGCTAAATGTTAGAACCAATTTCTGATAAGTTTTAAACAGATTAATCAGTACACCATAGTGTATGTAGAGTTATGAGAAAGTTTGATTTCACTATCCATTATGCCTTTTTACCTTTTCTTTTTAGCCATATTTCTTCACTCAATCTTATTTGTTTTGGAAAATATAAGGGACTATTGAAAAGAATAAAATTCACTTGATGAACAAAAGTGGGAGAGTTATTAGTGCTTTCCCATTGTTTTCAGTGTATGACTTATCTATTCCAAATAACAAACAAACCAGGATTCTATAGAATGTCACATATATTAACATTTCTCTAGAGAAGGAAGCATGTACATATCTGGTCCAAATCTGACATAGAACATCCAGAGTTTTCTTCATGTACTTCCAGTAATTGTCATTCACCAACCAAGAAATGGTGGAGAAGGCAATGGCACCCCACTCCAGCACTCTTGCCTGGAAAATCCCATGGATGGAGGAGCCTGGTGGGCCGCAGTCCATGGGGGTGCTAAGAGTCGGTCACAATTGAGCGACTTCACTTTCACTTTTCACTTTCATGCATTGGAGAAGGAAATGGCAACCCACTCCAGTCTTCTTGCCTGGAGAATCCCAGGTGTTGGGGGCCAGCGTGAGGAACTCCGCCCATGGCAAAGGTCATGAGGAAGGAGACTTGGCATATGCAAAGGCGTGATCAAGCCTCAGGAAACCCCCTGTTCCCAAGCATCTACCCCAAAACCAGAGTCTGTTTTATGCTCTCCCCCATAACCGTTTCTCTCAGAGAAGGAGTAAACGTGCAGCTCCAAGGCAATAAAAATTCCCGGGCGTGACAAGAGTGTTTCAGCTTACAGACTCCTCTGAAGGTTATCTAGCCTGCCTGTATAGGTTCATCCGGCCACGTGTGATTGTTTACAGCCTCCCAATCTGAGAGGCACGAGATGTTTTAGACTTACAAAAGGCAAATTCTTTTAGGGAGTTAGAAATTATTAATACAGTGGGTTGGTTAGGAATTATATTGGTGAGGGGTTTTTCATTTGTTGTGTCAATGATTGCTGCTAATTCCCTGCTCTGGGTGGGACAAGGATGTCTCAGGTCAAACCTCTCTGCTGCAACCATAAACAGCACAGAGAGTTTTGGAGTATTTTGAGAGTCTTAATTAGCATAGGGCTTTTTCTTCAGGCCTCCATATCCTTAGGCACCTAGGAATATATTAATCAATGTATTTGAAATATAGAAAAGGAAATATTGTAGTTTTTGATGTTAGCAATACTAGACTTTTTGAGTTAATGAATTTTCTCTTTTGTAATAGATCACTGTACTTTATTATAAATCCCTGTGTCCTTGCCATGTAAAAATGTAACCTTATCACTATCTTAAGACTAGATGGATCTTAAGGGGAGCATTGGTGAAAGGATTTTTCATTTGTTGGGCTGATGTTTGCTGCTAAATCTCCATATTCCCTGCCCTTATAATGAATATAACTAACATATAGGAGAAATAAGTATTAACCTTTAAGCATATAGGAGAGATAGGTATTAACCTTTAAGATTAATCCTGTTAACCTTGGGTTAAATAAATTCCTTTCTTGATTGTAACTCACTACATCCTCACCCTATAGGAATGCAACTTTATCTGGAGGGTGGTGCCTGGTTTAAGAAATAAGGTTTTTGGTTATCAGAAAGAAAGGATCATAGAATGTCAGCAGGTCTCACTCATGGCCAGAAGATGATGTAATATCCCTAAGACCCCCGCGTGACTCTGTATTCATCCCTATGTGTAACAAAAGGTATATAAGCAAACCCCAAAATAAAGAAATCAGATTAGTTTCCGGAAAGACTGATTCCACCATGTCGCTTCTTTCTTGCTCCCGTTTCTCTGGCTGAATTTCCATCTGGATTCAGCCTCCTTTTCTCCACTACACTATCTCTTACTACACTATCCATTTCTAATCTCTCTATATCTGTAATTAAATATGTATTTTTCCAAAGACGCCGACGCCGTCCCCACCTTCGAATTCCCTGGATCCACCGAGGCTGGACCCCAGTACCCAGCGACGGGGGAGCCTGGTGGGCTGCCATCTATGGGGTCGCACAGAGTCGGACACAACTGAAGCAACTTAGCAGCAGCAGCAGCAGCAGCAGCAACCAAGAAATGGTAGTTTAACCAAGGCTAATAAAACTATTAAACTAGTGCCAAAAATCATAATACTACTCTAACCACCACATATATGCATACTTCACTACCTCCATAAATCTCAGTGTTCTTTTTCATTTTATTGCCCCTCTTTCTCCCCTGTTGCTCTCCTTTCATTTTCTTTTCATTTTTTTATCACAAATATGTGGTCAGTTTAGAAAAATATAAAATATATTCAAATTTTTAATATTAAAATTACCTGAAGTGTCATTATCCAAAGTTATCTTCTTGAGATGTTATTGTATATGTAAACATATTTTTTAATGTATAATATTAATAGCACATCACATACAACACTCATTTGTAACCATTTTTTGTCAATAATTTAGTGGGCATGACAAAAAAATAATTTTACATTATTTATAATGGCCATATTCATTTTGGCACCAATCTTATCAATTTCCTGTTTCTGTATGCCTTTTCATAGCTTCAGTTCAGTTCAGTTGCTCAGTCATGTCCAGCTCTTTGTGACCCCATGGACTGCAGCACTCCAGGCCTCCCTGTCCATCACCAACTCCCGGAGTTTACTCTAGCTCATGTCCATTGAGTCGGTGATGCCATACCACCATCTCATCCACTGTTTTCCCCTTCTCTTCCTGCCTTCAACCTTCACCTGCATCAGGGTCTTTTCTAATGAGTCAGGTCTTCACATCAGGTGGCCAAAGTATTGGAGTTTCAGTTTCAGCATCAGTCCTTCCAATGAATATTTAGGACTGATTTCCTTTAGGATGGACTGGTTGGATCTCCTTGTAGTCCAAGGGACTCTCAACAGTCTTCTCTAATACCACAGTTCAAAAGCATCAATTCTTCAGCACTCAGCTTCCTTATAGTCCTTATATGCATACATGATCACTGGGAAAACCATAGCTTTGACTAGATGGACCTTTGTTGGCAAAGTAATGTCTCTGCTTTTTAATATGCTGTCTAGGTTGGTCATAAGTTTTCTTCCAAGGAACAAGTGTCTTTTAATTTCATGGCTGCAGTCACCATCTTCAGTGATTTTGGAGCAAAAAAAAAAAAATTTAATCTGTCACTGTTTCCTCTGTTTCATAGCTTATCTCCTTTAATATACTTATATTTTGTCTCTTCATATTGGATAATGAATGGATTTAAATATGTGTTATACATGATATCATCAATGTTTACATTTATTTGTAGTCATAATAGATACTTTCTATTAAAAAGTTGTTGGTAGCAGTTTCATTCACCTTCAGATAGCATTTTAGCAGAATTAAGCCTCAAATACTTGAAAGACAAGCTGTTGTGACCTTCATGGTCTGCAGTTTTTTTCATTTCTTTAGTGTATCATGACTAAATATTTTGTTTCAGTGAAGACAACATTGTTTCTCAGTTTCATATTTGAATTGCCAATCACTACCATCTGATGCACCAGGGAAGACCAATCCTATAGCACAGTTCTCAAAGCACAAAATCTCTCTCAAGCTTAGCAAAGTACTCAAAAGCTCTCTTTTGGGGTTTTTAGACACTCCTTCTTTGGAGTTTCCTTTGATTTAAACTGTATCTTAATTCTCCAAGTGTTGTAAATGATTAGAGAAGTAAACCTTTTCATTTTATGCTACGATCTTAAGCGCAACATTCATACCCTCATTGGTTGGAAACTATTCTACGTGTGATTAATGCTTGTGTGGACAAATGTGATTAAGAGTTTGAACACTTCGGATATGCTGATTATTCATGACATGGAAGATGTTATGCTAAAATATACATGAACAAGACTGAAGAAGCCAGAACTGGGTTTTACTGGTGAATTAGATGGTAAAGAATCTGCCTGCAATGCAGGAGACCTAGGTTCAATGCCTGGGTTGAGAAGATTCTCTGGATGAGGGCATGACAACTCACTCCAGTATTCCTGCCTGGAGAATCCCCATGGACAGAGGAGCCTTGCGGGCTACAGTCCATAGGGTCGCAAAGAGTTGGACACAACTGATCAACTAAGTACAGCACAAGCTTGGTAAAGAAGCTCTCTCCTAGGAAAATGTTACTCTTTATTCCTAATTCCTCCATTTTACCTGCCATATTCCCATATGATTTCTTTCCTTGTCTTTATGGTCTAACTTTTATTATCTCTTTTCTCCTATTCAATTATCTTCCTTTAACCTGCCCCTTTCTGTATTTCTTCTCACTTCATATTTTGGCATTTACAACATGTTTTCCATATAATCATTGATGGATAAATAAGGTATTAATCTTTGGTAACCGTATTTCTCAATTCTTTCTTATTTTCTACCTTCAGAATACTTCAGCTTCTTCTCTGATTAAGTAAATGGGTGGAGTAAACGACTCTGTGGTATCTGAATTTGTACTAATAGGACTTTCAATTTCATGGAAAATGCATCTTTTTCATTTTGGTTCTTCTTCGTGTTCTACATGGGAATTATCCTGGGAAACCTCTTCACTGTGTTCACAGTAATTATTGTCTCTCAATTACACTCTCCTATGTACTTCCTGTGGCCAATCTCTCCCTACTTGATCTAGGTCTTTCCTCTACCACAATGCACCAAATGATCTCTGATTTTTACACTAACTGCAACATCATTTCTTTTCCAAAATGTATGACACAGAAATTTTTCATTCATTTCATGGGTGGAGTTGAGATGGTTGTGCTCATAGTCATGGCATTTGACAGTATACTGCAATCTGTAAGCCTCTCCACTACCTGACAATTATGAGCTCCAAAATGTATGTTTCCTTTGTAGTGGTTGCCTGGATAATGGGGATAATCCATGCTGTATCTCACTTTGTTTTTGTCATAAACTTGCCTTTTTGTGGTCCCAATAAAGTAGAGTTTTTACTGTGACTTTCCTTGGGTCATGAAACTTGCTTGTGTAGACACTTACAAGCTAGTTTGTAATCATTGCTAATAGTGATTATGCTATTAGTGATCATTGCTATTAGTGATTTATATCCATGGCTACCTTCTTCTCTTTAATTATAGTCTACATTTTCATTTTGGTCACTGTCTGGAAACATTCTTCAGGAGACTTATCTAAAGCATTTTTCACACTGTCAGCTCACATCACTGTAGTCATTTTGTTTTTTTATGCCATGTATGTTTCTCTGTGTGTGGCCTTTCCCTGCAACATCACTGGATAAGTATTTGTTTATTGCTGCCTTTGCCATCACCCCTGTCTTGAATCCTGCCATTTATACATTGAGAAACAAAGACATGAGAATTGCCATGAGGAGATTGGGCAAACGGATTGTAGGTTCCAATAGGATCTCATAATGAATGGAGCAGATCTAGAGTACATGATGCTTCAAGCTCACCAAAAACAGAGTCATGTGACTATCATCATTACTATGGTTAAGAATTACTATTTTGAATGATAGTTCAACAAAGATGCACCTGTAGAAATTGATTGTCAAGTGAGAGTTGACTTTATTTTGACAATCACAAGGAATAAATTGACTTCCTCTACCTTCTTGGAGAAAAGAGATGAGAAAAGTAAACTAAGCTGACCTCCACGTGTAAGCTTAACATTCACATACCATCTTCTGGTGCCATTTTCTAGGACTTGCTGGTTGTAATTACTCTCAATTATCAATAAATACCTCAAAAACTGACAAATATATCTCATAGTAAGCTAATAGACCAAGGATCTAATATGTAGGTTTGGGTAAATTATAAATAAAATATACACTTCTAATTTTCTATTTTAATTTTATTTTAATTTACAGTAAGAATAAAATCAACCGTTATTATTTATGTTTAGCCCTGAATTCAAGACTTGACCAACCCTGAGCTTTTTCAGTTTAGGATGCCATTTCAATTTTCTGTTTAGATTTCAGTGATTGCATGTACAGAATTTCTTTAACACTATCAATATTTTAGATGAATTTTTTTCTAAACCAGTAGAGTTTATTACTGCACTTTGTTTTTTTATTTTACTTTATTTTACTTTTTTAGATGAATTTAGACCAAATATTTTTGTACTTTTTTCCTGCTTCTCTGTTATTCTGAATATGAAGAACTTCTAACATTCAACCAGCTCAGTTTATTCTTTTAAAAAGACGTATAATTAATGGCTGCTTCACAGGATAATAATCACCCAAGAATGTGTATTTAGAGGTCCTGGTTTCCTTGTATACAGTTTCCTGTTCTGTCAAACCACCACCCCACCAGCACCACAAGCACCATCCCCCCTCCACCTCACAGCCCCATGCAAGAGTTTATGTATCTGTGTTTGATAACCTTGGAATAATAGAAAGCCAAAAAGGTTGAGGGGTAATCAATTTAATTGAGGATTTCTACATTTAGAATAAAGATTTTGTTAAAGTTACAGTAACATCTAGAATAAAGACTTTGTTAAAGTTACTGTAACATCTCTGTCTCCTCTGTATAAATAAGACAATAATATGTCTTTAAAATTTTTTCTTATTCAGCTGGACAGGAATTTTTTTTAACTTTATTATTGCTGATAACTCCTTCCTTCAAATACTCCACTGGGCCTCTAAATCACTATAATCTCCTGGTTTACCTCCTACCTCTTGGGTAATTTCTTCCCAGCATCTGTTTGCTGAATTTCCCTCATTTGTTCAACCAACAAACTTAGGATTCCTCAAAATTGCATTTTTAGCCTGTTCTCACTTTATATTCTGTCCCTAGGTTGCATCCATTCCCATGGCTTCACCTCAAACTTCCTGTTCTTTCAAAGTCACAATAAATGGCTCAAATACTTGCCCAGGAGCTCAACCCAAAATCTGGGGTAATAATGAACTCCTCTCTCACTCTGATCCTCAATATTCAATAAATCAGCAAGTTTATTAATTCCACTTTATAAACATTTCTTATATACCTCCCCTTATTTTCTTCTACAATGTCACCATTCTTGTTGAAACCATCACATATTATTCTTTAGAGTAGAATTTTAAGTCAACTATGTGGTCTTCATGCTTCAAATCTTATCCCATTATCTTCATTTCAGTAGAGAGATTTTTAAAAATATAAATCTAAGCATGTAGTGGTTTTGCTCAATGACTTTAACATAATTGTCATAGACCTTAAATTAAAATATTATCTATCTTTCAAAGTTTATCAGGCCACCAGAGACCTGGTTCCCACCATGTCTCCTGCCTCTGAGAACAACATGCTCTTTCCCTTTAATTTCATAGCCAATTTCGTGGTTTTTTTAACTTGCCTGGAAATTTCAAACTCTCTCAACTCTGAGGCTTCACACTGATGAATCATTCTGTCTGAAACACTTGTCTTTTATGCTTCACCTAGTGACATCTACTTATTCTTCAAACCTCAGTTTCAGCAACACTTTACCAGAGAAT
>NW_024070210.1:74577815-74584046 GCF_014754425.2 Oryx dammah | reverse complement strand
TTTTTTGTTTTTTTTTTTTAATTTTTATTTTTTCTTATATATATATTTTTTCCCTATTTCTTTTTCTTAATATTATTATTATTTTTTAATCTTTACTCTTTTTTTTCTTTCTTCCTTCTGCTTCGTCTCTTTAACATTGTATTTCTGAAAATCTAACCTCTACTCTAGGTTTTTAATCTTTGCTTTTCGGTTTTTGTTGTCAATCTTGTACATTTCATAACCCAATCTTACCTGACAGTGAGATTACTGGCTTGACCACTCTCTCCTCCTTTTGGACTCTCCTTTTTCTCCACCGGGTGGCCTCTGTCTCTCCCCCCCCCCCCCATCTCTTCTATATCCAACTCTGTGATTCTCTGTGTGTTCTAGATGGTGGAGAGCACCTAAGGAACTGATTACTGGCTGGACCTGTCTCTCTCCTTTTCATTCCTCTCTCTTACCCTCCTGGCCACCTCTGTCTACTTCCTCTCTCTCCTCTCCCCTGTATAACTCCGTAAATACCGCTGAGAGGTCCAGACTAAGGAGCGCACATAAGGAAGTGACTATTGACTAGCTTGCTCTCTCCTCTTTTGTTCTCACCGCATCTCATTCCAGTCACCTCTAACTACCCCCTCCCTCTTCTCTTCTCCATGTAACCCAGTGAACCTCTCTGGGTGCCCCTCAATGTGGAGAAACCTTTCATCTTTAGCCTAGATACTATATCATTGGTGCTGTATAGATGGAGAAGTCTAGAGACCACTGTAAAAATAAAACCGAAAACCAGAAGCAGGAGGCTTAAGTCCAAAGCTTGAGAACATCAGAGAACTCCTGAATTCAGGGAACATTAAGCAATAGGAGCTCATCAAATGCCTCCAAACCTACACTGAAACAAAGCTCCACCCAAGGGCCAACAAGTTCCAGAGCAAGACATATCACACAAATTCTCCAGCAACACAGGAACACACCCCTGAGCCTCAATATACAGGCAGTTCAAAGTTACTCCAAAACTTTAGACGTCTCATAACCCATTACTGGTCACTCCACTGCACTCCAGAGAGAAGAAGCCCAGCTCCACCCACCAGACCTCCAACACAAGCCTCCCTAACCAGGAAACCTTGACAAGCCACTGATACAACCCCACCCACAGTGAGGAAGCTCCACAATAAAGAGAACTCCACAAATTACCAGAATATAAAAAGGCCATTCCAAACGCAGCAATATAACCAAGATGAAGAGACAGAGGAATACCCAACAGGTAAAGGAGCAGGAGAAATGCCCACCAAACCAGACAAAAGAGGAAGAGATAGGGAATCTACCTGAGAAAGAATTCCGAATATTGATAGTGAAAATGATCCAAAATCTTGAAGTCAAAATGGAAACACAGATAAATACCCTAGAGACAAGGATTGAGAAGATGCAAGAAAGGTTCAACAAGGACCTAGAAGAAATAAAAAAGAGTCAATATACAATGAATAATGCAATAAATGAGATCAGAAACACTCTGGAGGCAACAAATAATAGAATAACGGAGGCAGAAGATAGGATTAGTGAAATAGAAGACAGAATGGTAGAAATAAATGAATCAGAGAGGAAAAAAGAAAAACGAATTAAAAGAAATGAGGACAATCTCAGAGACCTCCAGGACAATATGAAACGCTCCAACATTCGAATTATAGGAGTCCCAGAAGAAGAAGACAAAAAGAAAGACCATGAGAAAATCCTAGAGGAGATAATAGTTGAAAACTTCCCTAAAATGGGGAAGGAAATAATCACCCAAGTCCAAGAAACCCAGAGAGTCCCAAATAGGATAAACCCAAGGCGAAACACCCCAAGACACATATTAATCAAATTAACAAAGATCAAACACAAAGAACAACTATTAAAAGCAGCAAGGGAAAAACAACAAATAACACACAAGGGGATTCCCATAAGGATAACAGCTGATCTCTCAATAGAAACTCTTCAGGCCAGGAGGGAATGGCAAGACATACTTAAAGTGATGAAAGAAAATAACCTACAGCCCAGATTACTATACCCAGCAAGGATCTCATTCAAATATGAAGGAGAAATCAAAAGCTTTACAGACAAGCAAAAGCTGAGAGAATTCAGCACCACCAAACCAGCTCTCCAACAAATTCTAAAGGATATTCTCTAGACAGGAAACACAAAAAGGGAGTATAAACCCGAACCCAAAATAATAAAACAAATGGCAACGGGATCATACTTATCAATAATCACCTTAAACGTAAATGGATTGAATGCCCCAACCAAAAGGCAAAGACTGGCTGATTGGATACAAAAACAAGAACCCTCTATATGCTGCTTACAAGAGACCCACCTCAAAACAAGGGACACATACAGACTGAAAGTGAAGGGTTGGAAAAAGATATTCCATGCAAATAGAGACCAAAAGAAAGCAGGAGTGGCAATACTCATATCCGATAAAATAGACTTTAAAACAAAGGCTGTGAAAAGAGACAAGGAAGGCCACTACATAATGATCAAAGGATCAATCCAAGAAGAAGATATAACAATTATAAATATATATGCACCCAATATAGGAGCACCGCAATATGTAGGACAAATGCTAACAAGTATGAAAGGGGAAATTAACAACAACACAATAATAGTGGGAGACTTTAATACCCCACTCACACATATGGACAGATCAACTAAACAGAAAATTAACAAAGAAACGCAAACTTTAAATGATACATTAGACCAGTTAGACCTAATTGATATCTATAGGACATTTCACCCCAAAACAATGAATTTCACCTTTTTCTCAAGTGCTCATGGAACCTTCTCCAGGATAGATCACATCCTGGGCCATAAATATAACCTTGATAAATTCAAAAAAATCGAAATCATTCCAAGCATCTTTTCTGACCATAATGCACTAAGATTAGATCTCAATTACAGGAGGAAACCTATTAAAAATTCCAACATATGGAGGCTGAACAACACGCTTCTGAATAACCAACAAATCACAGAAGAAATCAAAAAAGAAATCAAAATATGCATAGAAACTAATGAAAATGAAAACACAACAACCCAAAACCTGTGGGACACTATAAAAGCAGTGCTAAGAGGAAAGTTCATAGCAATACAGGCATACCTCAAGAAACAAGAAAAAAGTCAAATAAATAACCTAACTCTACACCTAAAGCAACTAGAAAAGGAAGAATTAGAGAACCCCAGAGTTAGCAGAAGGAAAGAAATCTTAAAAATTAGGGCAGAAATAAATGCAAAAGAAACAAAAGAGACCATAGCAAAAATCAACAAAGCCAAAAGCTGGTTCTTTGAAAGGATAAATAAAATTGACAGACCATTAGCCAGACTCATCAAGAAGCAAAGAGAGAAAAATCAAATCAATAAAATTAGAAATGAAAATGGAGAGATCACAACAGACAACACAGAAATACAAAGGATCATAAGAGACTACTATCAGCAATTATATGCCAATAAAATGGACAACCTGGAAGAAATGGACAAATTCTTAGAAAAATACAATTTTCCAAAACTAAACCAGGAAGAAATAGACAATCTTAACAGACCCATCACAAGCACGGAAATTGAAACTGTAATCAGAAATCTTCCAGCAAACAAAAGCCCAGGTCCAGACGGCTTCACAGCTGAATTCTACCAAAAATTTCGAGAAGAGTTAACACCTATCCTACTCAAACTCTTCCAGAAAATTGCAGAGGAAGGGAAACTTCCAAACTCATTTTATGAGGCCACCATCACCCTAATACCAAAACCTGACAAAGATACTACAAAAAAGGAAAACTACAGGCCAATATCACTGATGAACATAGATGCAAAAATCCTCAACAAAATTCTAGCAATCAGAATCCAACAACACATTAAAAAGATCATACACCATGACCAAGTGGGCTTTATCCCAGGGATGCAAGGATTCTTCAACATCCGCAAATCAATCAATGTAATTCACCACATTAACAAATTGAAAAATAAAAACCATATGATTATCTCAATAGATGCAGAGAAGGCCTTTGACAAAATTCAACATCCATTTATGATAAAAACTCTCCAGAAAGCAGGAATAGAAGGAACATACCTCAACATAATAAAAGCTATATATGACAAACCCACAGCAAACATTATCCTCAATGGTGAAAAATTGAAAGCATTTCCCCTAAAGTCAGGAACAAGACAAGGGTGCCCACTTTCACCACTACTATTCAACATAGTTCTGGAAGTTTTAGCCACAGCAATCAGAGCAGAAAAAGAAATAAAAGGAATCCAAATTGGAAAAGAAGAAGTAAAACTCTCACTGTTTGCAGATGACATGATCCTCTACATAGAAAACACTAAAGACTCTACCAGAAAATTACTAGAGCTAATTAATGAATATAGTAAAGTTGCAGGATATAAAATCAACACACAGAAATCCCTTGCATTCGTATACACTAATAATGAGAAAGTAGAAGAAGAAATTAAGAAAACAATTCCATTCACCATTGCAACAAAAAGAATAAAATACTTAGGAATATATCTACCTAAAGAAACTAAAGACCTATATACAGAAAACTTTAAAACACTGATGAAAGAAATCAAAGAGGACACTAATAGATGGAGAAATATACCATGCTCATGGATCGGAAGAATCAATATAGTGAAAATGAGTATATTACCCAAAGCAATCTACAAATTCAATGCAATCCCTATCAAGATACCGGCGATATTTTTCACAGAACTAGAACAAATAATTTCAAGATTTGTATGGAAATACAAAAAACCACGAATAGCCAAAGCAAACTTGAGAAAGAAGAATGGAACTGGAGGAATCAATTTGCCTGACTTCAGGCTCTACTACAAAGCCACAGTCATCAAGACAGTATGGTATTGGCACAAAGACAGACATATAGATCAATGGAACAAAATAGAAAGCCCAGAGATAAATCCACATACATATGGACACCTTATCTTTGACAAAGGAGGCAAGAATATACAATGGAGTAAAGACAATCTCTTTAACAAGTGGTGCTGGGAAAACTGGTCAACCACTTGTAAAAGAATGAAGCTAGATCACTTTCTAACACCACACACAAAGATAAACTCAAAATGGATTAAAGATCTAAATGTAAGACCAGAAACTATAAAACTCTTAGAGGAGAACATAGGCAAAACACTCTCTGACATAAACCACAGCAGGATCCTCTATGATCCACCTCCCAGAATTCTGGAAATAAAAGCAAAAATAAACAAATGGGATCTAATTAAAATTAAAAGCTTCTGCACAACAAAGGAAAACATAAGCAAAGTGAAAAGACAGCCTTCCGAATGGGAGAAAATAATAGCAAATGAAGCAACTGACAAACAACTAATCTCAAAAATATACAAGCAACTCCTGCAGCTCAATTCCAGAAAAATAAACGACCCAATAAAAAAATGGGCCAAAGAACTAAATAGACATTTCTCCAAAGAAGACATACGGATGGCTAACAAACACATGAAAAGATGCTCAACATCACTCATTATAAGAGAAATGCAAATCAAAACCACAATGAGGTACCACTTCACACCAGTCAGAATGTCTGCGATCCAAAAATCTGCAAGCAATAAATGCTGGAGAGGGTGTGGAGAGAAGGGAACCCTCCTACACTGTTGGTGGGAGTGCAAACTAGTACAGCCACTATGGAGAACAGTGTGGAGATTCCTTAAAAAATTGCAAATAGAAATGCCTTATGACCCAGCAATCCCACTGTTGGGCATACACACAGAGGAAACCAGAATTGAAAGAAACACATGTACCCCAATGTTCATCGCAGCACTGTTTATAATAGCTAGGACATGGAAACAACCTAGATGTCCATCAGTAGATGAATGGATAAGAAAGCTGTGGTACATATACACAATGGAGTATTACTCAGCCATTAAAAAGAATACATTTGAATCAGTTCTGATGAGATGGATGAAACTGGAGCCGATTATACAGAGTGAAGTGAGCCAGAAAGAAAAACACCAATACAGTATACTAACACATATATATGGAATTTAGGAAGATGGCAATGATGACCCTGTATGCAGGACAGCAAAAAAGACACAGATGTGTATAGCGGACTTTTGGACTCAGAGGGAGAGGGAGAGGGTGTGATGATTTGGGAGAATGGCATTGAAACATGTATAATAACATGTAAGAATCGAAATACCAGTCTATGTCTGATGCAGGATATGACACGCTTGGGGCTGACGCGCGGGGATGACCCAGAGAGATGTTGTGGGGAGGGG
>NW_024070210.1:74523975-74577715 GCF_014754425.2 Oryx dammah | reverse complement strand
CATGTTTGGGAACGCATGTACACCTGTGGTGGATTCATGTCAATCTATGCCAAAACCAATACAGAATTGTAAACTAAAAATTAAAAATAAATAAATAAATTAAAAAAAAAAAAATAAAACAAAAGGAAATCTCAATCCTCAGCCTCCAGGATTCTAGTGTGATTCCCTCTCCTTCACTATTACTTTCCTCTGGATTTGAAGGCTCCAGCCAATGCCTAGACTGAGAGCATATGCTCAGATTCAAAGAAGATTCTGGTGTTGTGCCAGAGGATGGTACAGAGGAGATGCTGGCTGAAAATTCTGAAAGAGAGCTGTTCAAGCACTGGCCAGGTTGTTTGAAGAAATAGGAGAGGGGATGAGGATGAGCAATACCCAATGGGGGAAAAAAATAGTCTTTCAGAAAGGGATGGCTCATTTTATTTTAAAAGGAAAGAGAACTCAGGGATGACTAGGACTCTTCCAATTTGGTGTGATACTATCAACTATAAACAGTCTAGCGCTTTAATGACTTTTTCTACAAGCAGGTATAGATCTTAAGTGAGGAAGGTCATTGGACTGAGTTAGGCTGACTTCTAGTGAATGTAACGCTGCAAATACACTGGGCATTTAACCTCACTGGGTTGTTTTCCATCTGTAGAATGAAATAACTGGGCAAGATAATCTCAAAGTTCTTTCCCACTTCTATAAAAATGTATCAAATAATCTTTTTTGTTTAAAGATTTGTCTCTCCAGGCACTGGATAACTGATAAATTTTAAATCTCCAATAGGAGAGATGGCAAGTTTTAAGAGAACTTGGCTTCTGAAGAACTCCTGGGAACGTCACACAGTCACCAGTGTTTCCTAAGAAGGCAGAGAAACCAAGTATGTGGTCTTTTTCTCCAAACAAGCACTCTCAAGTCATCAGGACTTCTTGAATAATGATACACATTAATTCTAGAGGTTTATAACAGAATGTGTGGGCCCCTCTTCACTTATCTTTCTATTTTGTTTACTTGGGCAATTTAGTGATAATTTCTGAACAATTTATTCTTCAAATATTCCTTCAGCTTTTTCTATGTGCCAGCCTGTTTTAGTCCAGTGACACAGTGTTGGACAAAGCAGAAAGTGTGCCTATGTAATGAACTTTAATTTTTACATTTTACAAAAAGCTATAAATATTAGAAATAAGGAAAGCAAAGTACTGACTGGAAGTTAAAGGGGTGTTTTTAATCAGTTACTTCCTAATGTTTTAGAGGTGACCTGTCAGCTGAACCACCATGCCAAAACCATACCCACTCCATACTGTCAAACCCCTCTGCCACATCCATTATTTATTTGCTTAAAGTCTTAACTTTTCTTCATATCAGTGACTATTTCCCTAAAATTTTACTATTACTTTCCATCCTTTCAGGCAAAATGTACTAAAATAGTGAATGGAAATGCAAATAAAGCTTACACTCTTAGGTGTTCACAATGTATAGATGTGTGTTGATGTAAACAATGACAGGCAATTTAAGCAAAGATGTGCAACATTGCACCAATGTCTCTTTTAATCATCATTTTATCCTCTTTATTTGTCCTAGATTTTATTTATTCCATCCCCCACCTTCCTTTAATTCTCCACTCCCTTTCTATTTTCATTCTTCCTCTTTCTTTAGATCTTCTTTCCTGCCTGTTCCTTAGACATGTTACTGACTGACTTCACCACAGTACTATGCTTATAGCGCCATGTTTTATATTGTAATTATACCATTGGAGAAGGGAATGGCACCCCACTCCAGTACTCTTGCCTGGAAAATCCCATGGATGGAGGAGCCTGGTAGGCTGCCGTCCATGGGATCGCTAAGAGTCAGACAAGGCTGAGTGACTTCACTTTCACTTTTCACTTTCATGCACTGGAGAAGGAAATGGCAACCCACTCCAGTGTTCTTGCCTGGAGAATTCCAGGGAAGGGGGAGCCTGGTGGGCTGCCATCTATGGGGTCACACAGAGTCGGACACGACTGAAGTGATGCAGCAGCAGCAGCATAAAGATTATCAATAAATTTAATTACACTTTTAAGTGGAATCTTATAGTCTTTAGGCTAATAGATTCAAAGAGTATTGGATTCTCCTCTTTGTGAGTTAATGAAGTCGTTCAGCCGTGTCCGACTCTTTGCGACCCCATGAACTGTAGCCTACCAGCCTCCTCCGTCCATGGGAGTTTCCAGACAAGAGTATTGGAGTGGGTTGCCCTTTCCTTCTCCAGTTTAAAAAACTTAATTATCACTCACACTCCAAGACAAGCACCATTTCAGCAGTACTAAGCTAATACAGGTGGAAATTTTCAAATATGACAAATCAATTTAGAGAAAGCTTCAATTGTTTTTATAAGATGAAACATCCACTTTCATGATGACGGAGACTTGAAGAATTGATTTATATGTTTTATGTTAGTTTTATATGTTAAAATCTTTGATCGTAAGTAGTTAACATGATTCTTAAGCTTCAGCTTTATTACTCCAAGACAGTGAATTGAATGGTGAGATCAGGAAGTCAACAAACACCTTCTGCTCAGCAGAATAGAGGGTATTGCCATGAACTCTTCTAGGGATGACTTTCTGAACTCTATAATGCTCCCCAGATTCAATTCCACTGCCCAAATTCTTTGTCCTTACACCCCTGTGACATGGGTGATTAAAATATGGATATGAAGTCCACTGATAATTGAATGAGTAAATTTAAAATGGTTAAACATAGTTTTCAGAGAAAACGCTAGGAAGGGTGTTTAGAACATCTAGGTGAGAGAAGGTAGAAGACAATAGAAAACTTAATCAAGAGGCAACAGAAACAATAGTATATTGCTGAAATAGGAAGTTAATCAAACCTTTCCTACTTCCACCATCAAAATCCAGATCCATCAGGACACTATACTTATTTAGCTATATTCTGCCCTAATACTATCATCTATTAATCAATCTGACAGCTTATGAAATGTCTAATTGGATGAGAGAACTATTAAAGTCCTTTACTTCCCCAGCTAGTCTTCTAATAATTACAAATTATTCTGTTTGTAAACCTTCTTAATAAATCATCCTTTAGCTCTCTATGCTCTTGGATGTTTTTATCCAAAAATCTAATATAAATATGATAGCTGTACTGAAAGATATTTAAAATCTAAAGGATTTTTCAAGTTCTAAAAAATAAAAGTCAACTACTGTACTATGCAATCTGTTTACTTTTCATATACTTAGTATTATAAATAAAATTATTACCAATGCTATTATAAATTTCTATTACTTATTTTAATAACTATAATATTTCCTTCATAACAGAATTAAACCTAATGTTTGACATCTAAATTGTTCAAAGTTTTATCAACTGTAAAGTATGACAAACATTTTTGTGCAAAAATCTTTTTTGATACAAATAGAATTTCACAAGGAGTACTACTGCACCAAGTGCATTCAAGATTCTTGACACGATTTCAAAATATTTTCTTTAATAATCTTTAGTTCCTTTTTTAATTGGTGGAAAATTGCTTTATCTTGTTGTGTTGTTTTCTGCCATATTCATGCACACTCTTGAGCCTCCCTCCATTCCTCCCAACCCCCACCTCTAGGTCATCAGGGAGCACAAAGCTGGGCTCCTTGTGTTATATGGCAACATCCCACTATCTATTTTACACATGATAGTGTATATATGTCCATGCTACTTTCTCAATTCGTCCTACCCTTACCTTCCCTCTGTGTGTCAAGTCCCTTCTCTGCTATGTTCATCAGTACCATTTCAAAATATTTTCTTAATTTTAGTCTATATTTCTATCAGTGGTGTATGAATGTGCCTATTTTAATGAGTGTTGGTTTTGACAACAATAACTATAAAACCTTTTTAACTTAATAGAAAAATAATAGCTTTATATTTGATTTGATTTGATTTCTGAGGAATATACATATATATATATATATATATACAAAAAATATATATAGTTTACTTTTCTGAATTCTCTCTTCATATCATTTGTCCATTTATCTATTAGGTCTCAGAGGTTTTATTAAATTATTTGAACTTTTTTTAATATAAATTTATTTATTTTAATTGGGGGTTAATTACTTTACAATATTGTATTGGTTTTGCCATACATCAACATGTATCTGCCACAGATATACACGTGTTCCCTATCCTGAAACCCCCTCCCTACTCCCTCCCCATACCATCCCTCTGGGTCGTCCCAGTGCACCAGACCCAAGCATCCAGTATCATGCATCGAACCTGGACTGGCAATTTGTTTCATATATGATATTATACATGTTTCAATGCCATTCTCCCAAATCATCCCACCCTCTCCCTCTCCCACAGAGTCCAAAAGACTGTTCTATATTGTTTATAATATCCAGGACATAGAAGCAACCTAGATGTCCATCAGCAGATGAATGGATAAGAAAGCTGTGGTATGTATACACAATGGAGTATTACTCAGCCATTAAAAAGAATACATTTGAATCAGTTCTAATGAGGTGGATGAAACTGGAGCCAATTATACAGAGTGAAGTAAGTCAGAAAGAAAAACACCAATACAGTATACTAATGCATATATACGGAATTTAGAAAGATGGTAATGATAACTCTGTATGTGAGACAGCAAAAGAGACACAGATGCATAGAACAGTCTTTTGGACTCTGTGGGAGAGGGAGAGGGTGGGATGGTTTGGGAGAATGGCATTGAAACATGTATAATATCATGTAAGAAACGAATCGCCAGTCTAGGTTCAATGCAGGGTGCAGGATGCTTGGGGCTGGTGCACTGGGATGATCTGGAGGGATGGTGTGGGGGGGGGGGGGGGGAGGGGGCTTCGGGACTGGGAACACATGTACACCCGTGGCGGATTCATGTTGATGTGTGGCAAAGCCAATACAATATTGTAAAGTAAAATAATAATAATAATAATAAATTTTTTAAAAATGAACTTTTAAAAAATATTATGAAGATATCAATCTTTTGTTTGTCTATGGTACTTCAAATTCATGTAAGATTTTTAAGGTAGATTGTTTTTAAGTACATGTAGGAAATAGCCTTCAGAGGTATCTTAACAGTTATTATGCATGTCTAAACTCATTTCTAATATGTGTGGTATATCAGATGGTAAAGAATCTGCCTGCAATACAGGAGATCCAGGTTCAATCCTTGGATCAGGAAGATCCCCTGGAGAAGGAAATGTCAACCCACTTCAGTATTCTTGCCTAGGGAATTTCATGCACAGAGGAGCCTGGTGGGCTACAGAGGTCACCAAAAGTTGAACATAACTGAGTGACTAACACTTTTCATATTCATTTCTAACTTCTATTTAACTTTATTGTTCATTATTATATTTTTTAAGTTATCTATTTTTTAATCATTTTATATGCTTTTATACCCTCTTCCAATTTTCTGGGATTCAGTATTTTTGTTTTTAACTTTTATTATTTTACTTCATCTGTATTCCTTGA
This sequence comes from Oryx dammah, assembly GCF_014754425.2. Classification (NCBI taxonomy): domain Eukaryota; kingdom Metazoa; phylum Chordata; class Mammalia; order Artiodactyla; family Bovidae; genus Oryx; species Oryx dammah. Next base: position 74,572,270 of record NW_024070210.1, on the reverse strand, counting down.
GTTTATGTTATACATTCTTTCCTAACACCATAAATTGTCTCATTGCTCACATATTCAAATAAATAGGATCATTTAAAGTAAAAGATTGTCTCTGAGTGAAGCTTGGTTGTATTCAATATTTTATACCCTGGTTCCCATTATTTTGTAAGTAGTCTATAATCAATTAAGTTAAAGGACCAACTTTAAATTATCAACATTTAACACAACAGTTAAGTTGTATTAAGTTGATCCCTCCTTTTTTTTTTGTTGCAGGTCACTTGACAGTCTTCTCTTCTTTATGATTCAATGGACCAAGTAAATGGCTCTGTGGTAACTGAATTTGTGTTACTGGGAATTACACAATCCTTAGGGATGCAGTTTTTACTTTTTCTCTTCTTCTCTGTATTGTATTTGGGGATTATTCTGGGAAACCTCTTCATTGTGGTCACAGTGATTTTTGATTCCCTCTTACATACCCCCATGTATGTTCTGTTGGCCAACCTATCACTCATTGACCTAGCCCTTTCATCCACCACAGTTCCCAGGATGATCTCTGATCTTTTCAGTGACTGTCAAATCATTTCTTTCCACAACTGCATGCTACAAATGTTCTTTATCCATGTCACAGGAGGAGTGGAGATGCTGCTGCTCATAGCCATGGCATATGACAGGTACACAGCAATCTGCAAGCCTCTCCATTATCTAACTATTATGAATCCCAAAATGTGCATGTTTCTAGTAGTTGCTGCTTGGATAATTGGAGTGATTCATGCTGTGTCTCAGTTTGTCTTTGTCATAAATTTACCCTTCTGTGGACCTAATAATGTGGGGAGCTTTTATTGTGATTTTCCTCGGGTTATTAAACTTGCATGCATAGATACTTACAAACTAGAATTTGTAGTCACTGCCAACAGTGGTTTCATATCTATGGGCACCTTCTTTCTCTTAATTATATCATACATCTTTATTCTGATCACTGTCCGACGACATTCTTCAAAACATTTATCCAAAGCATTCTTCACTCTGTCAGCTCACATCACTGTAGTGTTTTTGTTTTTCCTTCCATGCATGTTTCTCTATGTATGGCCTTTCCCTACAAAGTCACTGGATACATTTTTTGCCATTGTGGACTTTGTTGTCACCCCCATCTTAAATCCTGCCATATATACTTTAAGGAACAGAGATATGAAGGTGGCAATGACAAGGCTAAGTCAACAGCTTGTAAACTCTAGGGAAGTGACATGAGAGATTTCATTGATGAGAGCACAAGATGAATGTCATGAATCATCAAGACCCTCGTGGTCACCATGAACACTATAGAATGTGTTCATTTTCATTATTGCTTTTAAAAACTGAGAAATTGGTGCTTCCCTAGTGGTTCAATGGTAAACAGTTCACCTGCCAATGGAGGGGACATGGGTTTGACCCCTGATCCTGGAGGATCCCACATGCCACAGAGCAACTAAGCTCATTGACCACAACTGCTGAGGCTGTGCTCTAGAGCCCAGCCACTGAGCCCACATGCTGCAACTACTGAAGCCTGCATGCCCTAGAACCTGTGCTCTGCAACAAGAGAAGCCACAGCAATGAGAAGCTCATGAATCACAACCAGAGAGTAGCCCCGGATTGCCTCAACTAGAGAAAAGTCCACGCAGCAAAAAAGACCAAGCACAACCAAACATAAATAAATAAAATTATAAAAGAACAACCAAAAAAAACACTGAGAAGCCTACAAAAAAAAAAAAAAGGTATTGAGTCAAGGAATTTCATTTACATAGAGTTGCAGCTTATATTTCTATCTAACCTCCAAACCTAAACTGTAGTAACCATTAATGGCTGCATTCAATATTCATGTGGATATTTTACATCCACAGATAGATATGTACACACACACACATATATGGAGAAGGCAATGGCAACCCACTCCAATACTCTTGCCTGACAAATCCCATGGACGGAGGAGCCTGGTAGGCTGCAGTCTATGGGGTCGCTAGGAGTCAGACAAGACAAACAAATGCACTTTCACTTTTCACTTTCATGCATTGAAGAAGGAAACGGCAACCCACTCCAGTGTTCTTGCCTGGAGAATCCCAGGGATGGGGGAGCCTGGTGGGCTGCCATCTATGGGGTCACACAGAGTCGGACACGACTGAAGCGACTTAGCAGCAACACACACATACATGTAATTTAACTTCATCAGTATCTTCCATTTGATAACAAGCATCATGAGAAATCAGTTAATATTTCTTATGGAAATTATGTAGATCCAAAGATAAAATATGGCTTTATGTAAACCAATAGACATTAAAATTGAGGAAGAAGCAATTCTCATTATATTTGTATTTTAATTAGATAAATAGGAAGGTCAACACTATGACACTACGTTAAGAATTAAAATTGCCTTTAGACTTTGATAATGTATTTCGTACAATATTGTTTTAAAAATAGACTCTAGTATTTTCTATTATGCAAAATTTTGCCTATTTTCCAGTTTTTTTTCAATATTTGTGTTCAAAGCATATCTTGATTCATTCTTTAAAAGTATCTACAATTCTATAAGTATTTGAAAGGACTTATTTACTAGAGGAGGATACTCCATTGAGATCTCAGCATCTTTAATGTGTTCATTTTTAAGTAAGGGCACTTAGAACAAAGAAGATGACTGGCATGTTTAAGGTAAAATCTGGAAAGTCTGCTGGTCATGGAGCACAGCTGAGAGATCATTTGGGTTCTTTCTATGACTGATTTAAGGGACATTAACTGTGATAAGTCAGTTCAGTTTTAACCACTGTATGGTAATTAAAGCTACTCAATAAAAATGATAAATAATAAGAACTTAGACTTATTATTTGTCAAGGCATTTTTCCTATATTTTCTCCACAAATTCTAAGCTATCTGCTTTCTGTAAAATCTAAAACATTATTATTTGCTTTCTTCTTAACACGTCTGAATTTTAATTGCACAATTTTTTCAATTGTTTTACTATGATTCTTTAGAAATTTACCTTTAAATTCAGTGAGGGTCATAGAAGTACCTGAGTTAGCCAAGAAACTGTGACATTAGCCCTTAAATCAAGAAGATTTCGTGTATTTCCTCAGGGGAAAGCTTGTGAGACTATAAGAGTTAGTCTCAATACCCAAAGTTCAGAATGACTATTTTCAGATCTCTTCATCTGCCTCTGGTCATTTCCATAAATGGTTCTTAATTCTAATAAAGTCATTTGCTAAGGAGGATAGTTTATATCAATTTTCTTCTCTTGGAAATTGTATACTTCATGAGAAAGTGCAAATAAAAGAAAAGTCTACACACTATGCTCTGAAAATTGCTGTAGTGTCTTCCAGTTATGAAGGAGGTAGGTAGAATGTGAAAGTGAAATATATTAGCAGAACTAACCAAACTGTAGCACTTGTATTGACAATAAAATGCTTCTGTTAGTAATAACCCATTCTACAGAATTAAATTTTATGAGTATTTTTCAGGAAAAATGGAAGAATCCTGAGGTTGGTGGAAAAAATTCATTTTGCTGAAGAATAGTATATTTGAATTCTTACTTGTTACCATAGAAAATCTTTTCACTGCAAATGAGAACACTTTGGTAAACCTATCCTGACATAACTATCAAGTTTGTCCTCTTCTCTCAGTGAAATGATTTCACATCAGTAAACATCCAAAGAAAATACTAAATCACATTCCTTGACTTTAAAGAAATATCCAAATCACCCAGTCATGTCAGAAATGATCTCACAATAGGAATCCCATCCTCTTTATTGTCAATGACAAGTATGATTATATTTGTGCTAAGCAGAAGGGGACTAAAATGACTACTTATGACTTGTTTTACTACTAGACTTCTCTTTATACTTGGAAATAAATTAGAATTGTTAAGAGTCAGACACAACTGAGTGACTTCACTTCAAATATTTATAGGATTTTAAAAACAGTAATATGGAGCTTTAGGATAGGGCTATGGAATGGATAATGAAGAAAAGTGTAATTTCCAAGGACCTTGGAATAACTGATTAAATAGAGAAAACATAATACTACTCCCCCAAGAAATTTGATGACTATCCTTTCATGACTCCTCGAGATCGGTCAATTTCCTCTCCTCTCTTTTATAGCTTCCCCTTCAAGCTACCATTCCATTTTCTACTTCACTTACTGCAAAACTTCTGGACTCCCAAATACATATATGAAATGACTTTTGCAAGTTACATCCAACGACCACTTCTCAGGCTCTTAACTTTCAGGTAGCAACTTACAAAGATATTCCAACAATACCTTTACCTTTTATTATCATCATCCTTTACTTCCTTCCAAATGAATTGCTTCTTCTAAAAATGACCTTTATGTTATATATTGCTATGCTAACTCTTATTATAGTTATTTTCATAATTAAAGCTGTGACAGCGTTCACAGTTACTCAGAATAAAAAAAATTGGCATCTTTTTTTAATCTTATACATGTATTGACACATGTCCTTTTATCACTACCTTTTATAATGGCTATTATTAACTGCTTACCCTTTGTTAGAAATTGATTAAACAATTGCTCATAATTCTGCAACAGTTCATGTCAACATAATAAAACAAGAATTCTATAGTAGGCATTCTAGAATCCTTTTATAATTTCATCTCCTATTAAAATTTCTTCACATTTTATCTCAGAAAATATTTTCCTCACTTTTAAGTTTTTATTTTTTAAATTTTATTTTGTTTTTTAAACTTTTTTGACCACCCCACACAGCATGTGAAATGTTAAGTTCCCCCATCAGGGATTAAACTCACATCCTCTGTAGTGGCATTCTCTTGCTTTTAACTTCTTTCTCTCATTTTTAAACCCTATTTTTGTGTTGTCATTCCTTTCTTCTATTTTTCATCTTTAATTTTATTTTGGCTTAACTCTTTCTTCTAAGCATTTTCATATTACCAAATGTTAAGTATCAATTCTATCCTCTATAAATTCTTATAATTCCTAGTTTCTGTTTCAGAATTCTCATAAATGTAAAGTCCCCATAAGACTGAATCTCTACATCTGTCTTAGTTTTCATATTGCTATCCAAGCTCCTGAGAGATTATGAAAATTATTTTTAAATTATGTCCCTCCCTCAATTCTGATAGAGTATTGGATTAGTGAGGATTTAGAAAATTTTTGATCCAATGCAGTAATTTAAAAGATAGGGAAACTTAATCTTGCTATGATAATTATTTTTAGAATACAAGTATACTTTTAAATGATTATTGAGGAGCCAGGGTTTTTCTATGAATCAGAGGTGATAACTCTCACTACTAATAATCTTCTAAATCTATTGTGTAATGACCAAATACAAAAGTTGAAATTCACATAACCATAAGAAGGAATATAATTAGTATTTGCATTTACAAAATGGCAAAAGAAGTCTTAAAGAGGATGAATTCAAGATCCACAGATGCACACAAAACCCACTATGATTGCTTCCCAATTATATTGTGAGTGAGAATTTGTTTTAGTTTAATAGAGAAGTTTCCAATAACTGTATACAAGATTATTGTGATGAACTATTAGGCTACTAAAAATACCTTCTCAAAAATGCATGTCATGAAAACCCTTTGTAGATGTGACAATCATAGAGTTTGTATGTATTTAAGAGCTATAATATGGTCCACAGAATATGACCTGTTTTGGAGTTCAGTGATAGAGGACATAAATGCAGGGTGAGGGTATAAATTTAATCTGGCAGAGAGGGTAACATTTAAAAAGCATTTTATTAGGAATAAGCCTAGCATACATGGAAACACTAAAGCTTGGACAACTGGACTATAAGCATATCCAGGCAAAGAGTGTGGGATAAAATTGAGTTTAGATTGTAGGCATTTTTAATTTCTTTATGTAACAAAGCACAGAATGTCATCATGAGTGTGAACATAATGACACAAAATGGGGCTCTGAATTTGAACGTAATATTTCTGACTTTCTTCTCACTCCATTCAAGGTAACTACAGAGGATATTTCCTGGAATGAATCAATAAGTGAAACAAATCACTCCACGGTGACTGAGTTCATTTTTCTAGGACTCTCCAATTCTCAGCAACTCCAGATTTTCCTATTTGTGTTCTTTTTTGTATTCTATGTAGGAATTGTGTTCGGGAACCTTCTTATTGTCATAACTGTGGCTTCTGACTCGCACCTTCACTCCCCCATGTACTTCCTGCTGGCCAACCTCTCACTCATTGACCTGTGTCTGTCTTCAGTCACAGCCCCCAAGATGATTGCTGATTTTTTCAGTAAATATAAGGTCATCTCATTCAAGGGCTGCTTTGCTCAGATATTTCTCCTTCATTTCTTTGGTGGGAGTGAGTTGGTGATCCTTATAGCCATGGCCTTTGACAGATATGTAGCAATCTGTAAACCCCTTCGCTATACTACAATTATGAGTGGCAAAGTATGTGCTGGCTTTGTGGCTGCTGCATGGGGAACTGGCTTCCTCCACTCAGTGAGCCAGTTGGCCTTTGCAGTGAACTTACCTTTCTGTGGTCCCAATGAGGTAGATAGCTTTTACTGTGACCTTCCTAGGGTCATCAAACTTGCCTGCACAGATACCTATAGGTTGGATATCATGGTCATTGCTAACAGTGGTGTGCTCACTGTGTGTTCTTTTTTTCTCCTAATCATCTCATACACTGTCATCTTAGTGACCATCCAGCATCTCCCTTCAGAGAGGTCATCCAAGGCTCTGTCTACTTTAACTGCTCATATCACAGTAGTTCTTCTGTTCTTCGGACCATGTATCTTCATTTATGCCTGGCCATTCCCCATCAAGTCATTAGATAAATTCCTTGCTGTTTTTTATTCTGTAGTCACTCCTTTCTTGAACCCAATGATATACACACTGAGGAACAAAGACATGAAGACTGCAATGAGACGGCTGAGAAAATGGAATGTCAATTCTAGGATAAAGCCTTAGATCTCTTATAAAATTAATCCATAAGATTAATCTGAGATAATGACATATAGCATCAGTAAGTTATTTAGAAAATCTATTGAAAAATGATATCTTCCATTTCATATTCTGTATCAACTGTCAAAGAATATTTACAAACACAACCTCATTTTATTGTTTGACAATCTTGTTATATTTTTGAATACAAGGCAAACATAACATTTTACTTTGAAAATATGATCTCACTAATTCTCCTAACAATTAAAGGCATAAATATGTTAGCATCTGTACACTCTTGTGCCTTCTTGGATGGTCCTGAGGATAAAACAGAGAAAGATAGAAACTAAGTTGACTTAAGATTTTTTTAAAAATTTCTGTTTGGCTCATCTTACCTAAAAACATCAAGAAGCAAATGCTATACACCTAATTCAAATACATATATATATGCTTAGTGATAATAATATATATGTCAACTTTTAAGAGGTTTAAAAAAGAAACTCCTCCCATTATAACAGTTTAACTACTATCATTGTAACATCCCATAATTCATGAGTGTATTAGTAAGAAAGGCAGGAAGAGGGGTTTCCTTAATACATCAATGGTGAAAAGTCCATCTGTCAATGCAGAGGACATGGGTTCTATTCTTGATCCAGGAGGATCCTATATGCCATGGGACAGCTAAGCCCATGGGACAGCTAAGCCCATGTGCCACAGCTACTGAGCCTGTGCTCTACAGCCCACTGACATGCAACTACTGAGCCGACGGGCTAGAAGTACTGAAGCCTGTGCCTCAAGTCCATGCTCCACTACAAGAGAAACCACTGCAATGAGAAGCCTGCTCATAGCAGGGGCTAGAGAGTAGCCCCTGCTCACCACAACTAGAGAAAACCCAGATGCTGCAACAAAGACCCAGCACAGTCATAAATGAATAAATAAATCTTATTTTTAAAAAAAAAAGAATGACAGCAAAGCGAGTCTGCCAATATAAAATTTGTCTTGTAGACACATGACATCTTGTGGTATACAACAGCCCATAGAATAAAAGCATCTCTCAACATGTTGGCACACTGTGTATCATTTGGATTCATCCTTGTCACTTTTCATGGTTAGCTTTCACAAGCACAGCCTTTGAAGTCAAAAAGAGATGGGTTCGACTTTACCTACCCCATACTGATCATGACTTTAAGTATTAGCCCGGTTGGTAAATAATCCACCTGCAATGCAGGAGACCCTGGTTCAATTCCTTGGTCAGGAAGATCTGCTGGAGAAGGGATAGGCTACCCACTCCAGTATTCTTGGGCTTCCCTTGTGGCTCAGATGGTAAACAATTGCCTGCAATGCAGGAGACCTGAGTTTGATCCCTGAGTCGGGAAGATCCCCTGGAGAAGGGAATGGCTACCCACTGCAGTATTCTGGCCTAGAGAATCCCATGGACTATACCCATGGGGTCACAAAAGAGTTGGACATGACTGAGTGACTTTCACTTTCAAGCTTGTTTTCCCATGGATTAATATCCAGAAGAATTGCTGGGTCATCGTTAGCTAAATGTTTAATTTTGGAAAAACTCCATGCTATTTTCTATAATGTCTATGCCAACTTACATACCCAACAACAGTGTAACAGGATTTCCTTTTCTTCACATACTTTACACTTTCTTCACTAATCATACACCTGCTGGCTATTTGTAGATCTGCTTTGGAGAAATATCTATTCAGGTCTTTGCCTGATTTTAATCTGTTTGGTTTGTTGTTTGTTTGTTTTGCTGTTTTGTTTTTAGCTATTGAGTTGAATGATTTTAACTCCTTATCAGAAATATGCTATAAAAATATTTTCTCCCATCCTGTAGCTGCCTTTCACTCTTTGCCTGTTTTCCTTATTATGCATAAGCTTTTTAGTTTTATGTGCTGTTGATTTCAGTTAGCTAATTTTTGCTGAGAATTTTTGCATTTATATGTCTTCAGTAATATTGTTCTGTGGTTTTCGTTTCTTGCAGTATCCTTATCCAGCTTTAGTACCAGGGTAATTCTGGATCTATAAGATTAGGAGCATTCGTTCCCTCCTCTTCATTTTTTTGAAAGAGTTAAGAAGACTGGCATTAACTCTAAATTTGGGTAGAATTTACCAATGAAAACAATCTAGCCCTGGAGTTTTTACAAACAAAGCACTAAAACTGGAAGCTGGAAATAAAATTAAGAAATTAAGAAAAATCTTGAAATTTAGAAACTTGCACTTAAAAAATACTAAATGAAAGTGGAAATACAGAGAAAAAAGCAAATTTTCTAAATAGTAATAATAAAGCAGTATATACAAAGATAAATGGGATATAGTTAAAGCAGTGATAAGAGAAAACACATACATATGTGAAAACTCATATGTATATGAGAAAAAAATCATATGCATGTATCATGTATATGATGAGTCATATACACACACATTGATTAAAAATGAAAGAATTAAAGAAATGAGTTAAATTTCCACCTCAAATTTAAAAAAATCAAAAGGGAAACAAAAAGAAAACAAACAAAAGTAAAAATCAATAAAATAAAGAACCAAAAAAGGTATCAAATTTGTAAATCAATAATCTAGTTTAAAACAAATATACAAATTAGACTGTCCAGTCCATTAGATAGTTTCATAAAAGATAAGAAGAGATAAAGCACAAAAGTAGTTAATAAACAGTAAGAGAAAATAATGATTAAAATCAGCAAATAAAGGTCACTAAAAACAATGTTGCACATATCTATATAAATAAATTTGAACGTTTTATGAAATGGATAAATATTTCAGGATAATACATTTACTATTGACTGAAGTACAAATATAATATTCTAAAATGCTAATTTCCATAGAAATAATACAGAAATTTATCAGGGAATTATAACACACAAATATCACATACATACACACACACACACACACACCAGGTTTAAATGGCTCCATAGAGAATTCTACAAAACATTTAGATCACACATGCTGTGTGTTGCACTTGGTCACTCAGTCCTGTCCAACTCTTTGAGACCCCATGGACTTTGGCCTACCAGGCTTTTCTGTCCATGGGGATTCTCCAGGCAATAATACTGGAGTGGGTTGCCATGCCCTCCTCCAGGGGATCTTCCCAACAAAGGGATCAAACCCAGGACTCGCACATTACAAGCAGATTCTTTACCATCTGAGCCACCAGGGAAGGCCATGAATCCTGGAATGGGTAGTCTATCCCTTCTCCAGGTGATGTTTCTAACCCAGGAATCAAACCAGGGTCTCCTAGATTGCAGGCAGATTCAGATAGTCTTACTTAAAAAAAAAAAAATTGTTCCAAAGAATAGAAAAATGAAAACTGCTTCCAATTCTTTCATGAAACAGCAAAAGTTATACCTAATTAAATAAAAATAGTACAAGAGCAAACATTATCAACCAGTTTCAGTTCAGTTCAGTCACTCAGTCGTGTCCGACTCTTTGCGACCCCATGAACCACAGCACGCCAGGCCTCCCTGTCCATCACCAACTCCCAGAGTTCACTCAGACTTGTGTCCATCGAGTCCGTGATGCCATCCAGCCATCTCATCCTCTATCGTCCCCTTCTCCTCCTGCCCCCAATCCCTCCCAGCATCAGAGTCTTTTGCAATGAGTCAACTCTTCCCATAAGGTGGCGAACGTACTGGAGTTTCAGCTTTAGCATCATTCCTTCCAAAGAAATCCCAGGGTTGATCTCCTTCAGAATGGAATGGTTGGATCTCCTTGCAGTCCAAGGGACTCTCAAGAGTCTTCTCCAACACCACAGTTCAAAAGCATCAACTCTTAGGCACTCAGCCTTCTTCACAGTCCAACTCTCACATCCATACATGACTACTGGAAAAACCATAGCCTTGACTAGACGGACCTTAGTCGGCAAAGTAATGTCTCTCTCTGCTTTTGAATATGCTATCTAGGTTGGTCATAACTTTTCTTCCAAGGAGTAGGCGTCTTTTAATTTCATGTCTGCAATCACCATCTGCAGTGATTTTGGAGCCCCAAAAAATAAAGTCTGACACTGTTTCTACTGTTTCCCCATCTATTTCCCATGAAGTGATGGGACCAGATGCCCTGATCTTCGTTTTCTGAATGTTGAGCTTTAAGCCAAATTTTTCACTCTCCTCTTTTACTTTCATCAAGAGGTTTTTAAGCTCCTCTTCAATTTCTGCCATAAGGGTGGGGTCATCTGCATATCTGAGGTTATTGATATTTCTCCTACAAATCTTAATTCCAGCTTGTGTTTCTTCCAGTCCAGCGTTTCTTATGATGTACTCTGCATACAAGTTAAATAAGCAGGGTGACAATATACAGCCTTGATGCACTCCTTTTCCTATTGGAACCAGTCTGTTGTTCCATGTCCAGTTCTAACTGTTGCTTCCTGACCTGCATACAGATTTCTCAAGAGGTAGGTCAGGTGGTCTGATATTCCCATCTCTTTCAGAATTTTCCATAGTTTATTGTGATCCACACAGTCAAAGGTTTTGGCATAGTCAATAAAGCAGAAATAGATGTTTTTCTGGAACTCTCTTGCTTTTTCTATGATCCAGTGGATGTTGGCAATTTGATCTCTGGTTCCTATGTCTTTTATAAAACCAGCTTGAACATCAGGAAGTTCATGGTTCACGTATTGCTGAAGCCTGGCTTGGAGAATTTTGAGCATTACTTTACTAGCGTGTGAGATGAGTGCAATTGTCTGATAGTTTGAGCATTCTTTGGCATTGCCTTTCTTTGGAATTGGAATGAACACTGACCTTTTCCAGTCCTGTGGCCACTGCTGAGTTTTCCAAATTTGCTGGCATATTGAGTGCAGCACTTTCACAGCATCATCTTTCAGAATTTGAAATAGCTCCACTGGAATTCCATCACCTCCACTAGCTTTGTTCACAGTGATGCTTTCTAAGGCCCACTTGACTTCACATTCCAGGATGTCTGGCTCTAGATGAGTGATCACACCATCGTGATTATCCAGGTCGTGAAGATCTTTTTTGTACAGTTCTTCTGTGTATTCTTGCCATCTCTTCTTAATATCTTCTGCTTCTGTTAGGTCCATTCCATTTCTGTCCTTTATGGCCACTATCCCATCTTTGCATGAAATGTTCCCTTGGTATCTCTAATTTTCTTGAAGAGATCTCTAGTCTTTCCCATTCTGTTGGTTTCCTCTATTTCTTTGCATTGATCGCTGAAGAAGGCTTTCCTATCTCTTCTTGCTATTCTTTGGAAATCTGCATTCAGATCCTTATATCTTTCCTTTTCTCCTTGGTTTTTCACTTCTCTTCTTTTCACAGCTATTTGTAAGGCTTCCCCAGACAGCCATTTTGCTTTTTTGCATTTTTTTCCATGGGGATGGTCTTGATCCCTGTCTCCTGTACAATGTCACGAACCTCCATCCATAGTTCATCAGGCACTCTATCAGATCTAGGCCCTTAAATCTATTTCTCACTTCCACTGTATAATCATATGGATTTGATTTAGGTCATACCTGAATGGTCTAGCGGTTTTCCCTACTTTCTTCAATTTCAGTCTGAATTTGGTAATAAGGAGTTCATGATCTGAGCCACAGTCAGCTCCTGGTCTTGTTTTGTTGACTCTATAGAGCTTCTCCATCTTTTGTTGCAGAGAATATAATCAATCTGATTTCGGTGTTGACCATCTGGTGATGTCCATGTGTAGAGTCTTCTCTTGTGTTGTTGGAAGAGGGTGTTTGCTATGACCAGTGCGTTTTCTTGGCAAAACTCTATTAGTCTTTGCCTTGCTTCATTCCGCATTCCAAGGCCAAATTTGCCTGTTACTCCAGGTGTTTCTTGACTTCCTACTTTTGCATTCCAGTCCCCTATAATGAAAAGGACATCTTTTGGGGTGTTAGTTCTAAAAGGTCTTGTAGGTCTTCATAGAACCATTCAACTTCAGCTTCTTCAACATTACTGGTTGGGGCATAGACTTGGATTACTGTGATATTGAATAGTTTGCCTTGGAGACTATTATGCCCAGAGTCCGAGTCCCCAAAACTGAGAGAATAAGACATCCACACAGCAATGCAAAAGCATGAAGGGGTTTTATTTCTAGCTTGAGCTAGGGCTCCCGCCACATCCAATGCAGTGGAGTGGAGCAAAGAGCCCCAAGCCCAGATTTACAGCAGTATTTATAGGTTTTAGAACAGAGAGTTGGCAAGGGCTGATTGGCTGCAGGAGTTTCCTAGTATTTACTAATTGGCTATTGGCTGCAGGGGGATGTCTTTTACGTCCTGATAAACTCAAACCAGGTTACGGGGAGTATGCTGATTAGACAAGTCCTGGCATCCGCGGGGATGACCTCACTGGGCAATGACTCAGCTTTTCCCATGAGTCCTACCTTAGTCCCTGAAGCCTATCATGGCATTTGTTAGGTCCCAACAGAGACGAACAGAGATCATTCTGTTGTTTTTGAGATTACATCCAAGTACTGCATTTCGGACTCTTTTGTTGACCATGATGGCTACTCCATTTCTTCTGAGGGATTCGTGCCCGCAGTAGTAGATATAATGGTCATCTGAGTTAAATTCACCCATTCCAGTCCATTTTAGTTCGCTGTTTTCTAGAATGTCGACATTCACTCTTGCCATCTCCTGTTTGACCACTTCCAAATTGCCTTGAGCGACTTCCCTTTCACTTTTCATTTTCATGCATTGGAGAAGGAAATGGCAACCCACTCCATTGTTCTTGCCTGGAAAATCCCAGGGATGGGGGAGCCTGGTGGGCTGCTGTCTATGTGGTCACACAGAGTCGGACACGACTGAAGTGACTTAGCAGTAGCAGCAATATGCCTTGATTCATGGACCTGACATTCCAGGTTCCTATGCAATATTGCTCTTTACAGCATGGGACCTTGCTTCTATCAACAGTCACATCCACAGCTGGGTATTGTTTTTGCTTTGGCTCCATCCCTTCCTTCTTTCTGGAGTTATTTCTCCACTGACCTCCAGTAGCATATTGGGCACCTACTGACCTGGGGAGTTCCTCTTTCAGTATCCTGTCATTTTGCCTTTTCATACTGCTCATGGGGTTCTCAAGGCAAGAATACTGAAGTGGTTTGCCATTCCCTTCTCCAGTGGACCACATTCTGTCAGACGTCTCCACCACGACCTGCCCATCCTGGGTTGCCCCACGGGCATGGCTTAGTTTCATTGAGTTAGACAAGGCTGTGGTCCTAGTGTGATTAGATTGACTAGATTTCTGTATGGCTTCAGTGTGTCTGCCCTCTGATGCCCTCTTGCAACACCTACCACTTTACTTGGGTTTCTCTTACCTTGGGTGTGGGGTATCTCTTCACAGCTGCTCCAGCAAAGCACAGCTGCTGCTCCTTACCTTGGATGAGGGGTATCTCCTCCCGCCGACCTTCTTGACCTTCAGCGTGGGATGGTTCCTCTAGGCCCTCCTTCGCCCGCACAGCCACCACTCCTTGGGTGTGGGGTTGCTCCTCCCGGCTGCCGCCCCGGCCTCGGGCACCATCCCTGGCCTCAGACACAGGGTGGCTCCTCTTGGCCATCACCCTTGACCTCGGATGCGGGGTGGCTCCTCCTGGCCTCTGCCCCTGACCTCGGACGTGGGGTAGCTCTCAGCCACGCTTAGTGCGCCAGCCACTGCCGCCGCCGCCTGCGCTTAGTGCGCAAAGATCATCAACCAGTTTAGTCATGAATATTGCAGTCAAAATTATATATATAATAGTACAGTAGACTTCCTTTCTCATACCATTCACAAGAGATAGCTCCAGGAACTTATTACTCTATAGAAACACTGAAATTTTAAGCAAAATTTATTAGAATCAAATTTAATAAAAACAATACAAGAGCAAACATTATCAACCTGTTTAGTCATGAATATTGCAGTCAAAATTCTATATATAATATTAGTACAGTAGACTTCCTTTCTCATACCATTCACAAGAATTAACTGTTAATAGATCTGAGATACAAATGCAAAACATGAAGATATACAAACACAAGTACAAAATATGAGTCAATTCCTGTAAGTCCTAAATATAATGGAAATCTTTCTATGACACTAAATACAGATGTGACTTTTAATGATAAATTATAATAACAAACTCTACAACCCAAAATATTTTTAAAAAACAAATGCAAATTCAGAATACAGAAGACAAACTGAGAGTAGACATTACAACATACATCACAGATAATATACTAATGTTACTAAATGCAGAAAGAACTCTTAAAATTGAAAGAGGAAGACCAGACATCTGATAGATTTAAAAAAGTGTGTGTGGGGGTGGGGGGGTGGGGGGGGATGGCTGTGAGTTCAGAGTTAATGGCAGAAGAGATAGCTCCAGGGCCTTATTACTCTATAGAAATACTGAAATTTTAAGCAACAATTATTAGAATCAACATTTTCAGAATTCTGGAAAGTAATCAGAAGCTCATAGCCAATAAGCAAACATTGAATAAAGAAAACGGCAACTTAAAAATGATAGAATAGATTTGTGGCATTTTTATTTGCCCTTTCATCATACCCTTTCCTAGCTTAGCATTTCTGTGAAGATGATGGCCCATAGCTGAATGAGATTACAGTCTTTGACTCCAGAGGGAGCAGAGCAGACCTTAATTTCAAAGAACTGTGTTTCTTTTTTCTGACCTGTCTGAAAGCCACCTAAAGAAAATATGTAAACCTTTTACATTTGTTTCACCTAATTCACCTTGAGTGACTACTCAAGGTGGAAGAGGGGAAAAAATTCTTCAAAAACGTTGTAAGGCAAGAGAAAATCCCATAGCCATCTGGGACAACTGAGCCCATTCCTAAAAGCCTGGAAGTAAAAAGTAGAAGCTGGGTTTTTTGGAAATGAAGGTAGTCAAAACAACACCTTTATATTGGAGAATTCATAAAGCCTGATGGCTCAGATGGTAAAGAATCCACCTGCAATGCAGGAGACCTAGGTTTGATCCTGGGTTGGGAAGATCCCCTGGAGAAGGGAAGTCTACCCACTCAAGTATTTTTGCCTGGAGAATTCCATGGATATAGGAGCCTGGTGGGATACAACCTATAGAGTCACAAAGAGTCAGACATGACTGAATGACTAACACTTTATACATGTTGGAGCGAAATGCATATTCAGAAAATACCTAAGAAGATTCTCAAGTTTTAGCTCTGGCTATTTTCTAATGCAAACAGAAAATGAAGGGTAAGGGAGAGTTTTATATAACCCAAATATTGAAGGAATGCCTCAGCAAACAATCAACCTGGAAAGACTGGAAGTGTTTTCATTTTTCTTACTTTTCTCACTTTCTGTTGCTTTTTCTTATTTTTTTTCTTGGCTCTTGGTGTTCAAAATATCATTAGCTGAACATACACTAAAGATATAGACACTTCAGAGAACAAACCTAACAGAGAATACAGAAGGTACAAAAATAGTCTAGAAGTCACTAAACAACAAACAAACAAACAAACCCAGCTGAATCCTACAGAAATTAACAAAAATAAACCTTGAAGAGGGGAAAGAATCTTATTTACAAGTTACTGAATTATAATATCCAGAAGACCTAGTTTAAAAAATAAGAAGCCTACAAATTAAAAAAAACTGTTCCATATATGATAAAATAAACAGATATTGTCAGTGAGAAAGCAATACATTTAACTTATCAGATTAAGACTTTAAACAAATGGTTTTCAATGAAAACTGGGGCTTCCCTGGTGGCTCAGAGGATAAAGCGTCTGCCTGCAATGCAGGAGAACCGGGTTCAATCCCTGGGTCAGGAAATCCCCTGGAGAAGGAAATGGCAACCCACTCCACTATTCTTGCCTGGAGAATCCCACGGACAGAGGAGCCTGGCAGGCTACAGTCCATGGGGTTGCAAAGAGTCGGACACGACTGAGCAACTTCACTTTCACTTTCAAGAGAATAATAGATCACATCAAGATTATCAGTAAAGGTATAGAAATTATAAAACGGAGCCAAAAAGTATAATGGAGCTTCCCAGGTGGCACTAGTGGTAAAGAATCTGCCTGCTAATGCAGGAGATGCAAGAGACACAAGTTTGATCCTTGGGTTGGGAAGATTCCCCAGAGTAGGGAATGGCTGCCCATTCCAGTAGCCTTGCCTGGAGAATTTCATGGACAGAGGAGCCTGGCAGGCTACAGTCCATGGAGCCAGAAAAAGTCGGACATGACTGAGCACAGACACAGAAAGTACAATAACTGAAACAAAAGGTGCTGGGACAACTGATATTCAATTGACAAGAAAAATGAGGTTGAATGCCTACCTCATACCATATACAAAACTTAATTCAAATTGTATCAGTGGCTTAAATATAAGACTAAAATCATACAACTCCTGGAAGAGAATATAGGAATAAATCATGGCCTTGTACAGGCAATGACTCCCTAGATATGAAAAGAAAAGCAAAAGATAAAAAAAGGAAAGTAAAGAAAAAAGATTTGACTTCAAAATTATAAATTTTTTATAACAAGAACGTTATCAAATAAATCAACAACCTAGAGAAAAGGAAAAGTACTTATCTCTGATAAAGCTCTGGTATCCAAAATATATAAAAGAACTTACAATGAAGCAACAGAAAGACAAAAACTAGAATATTGACAAAGAATTTGAATAGGCATTTCTCCAGAGGAGATAAACAATGGCCAAGAAACATATGAAAAGATGTTCAACATCAATAGTTATCAGGAAAATTCACATTAAAACCACAGATGTCACTTTACACCCACAATGAGTCCATAATCCAAAAAAAGGAGAGGTAAGAATAACCAGAAAATATGAAGTAACTGGAACCTTCATACACTACTCATAAAGATGTAAAGTGGTGAAGCTACTTTGAAAAATAATTTGCAGTTTCTCAAATGTTAAGAATAGAGTTAGCATATGACCCAATAATTCCACTCAAAGGTATATACCCATAAGAAATGAAAACAGATACTCAAACAAAAATTCACACACAAACACACACATATACTCATAGCAGCACTATTAGCAATAGCCAAAAGATAGAAATTATCCAAACATCCCTTAGCAGATGAATAGATAAGTAAATAGTGATATACCCATACAACAGAATATTACTCAACCATAAAAAGGAATAAAGTAGTGATAAGTGCTACATGTGAATGAACCTCAAATACATGTTGAGTTAAAGAAGCCATATATGAAAGATTACATACTGAAGGAAGATGGCCAAGATGGCAGAATAGGAAGACCCTGAGCTTACTGTGTCCTAGGAGCACACCAAAAGTACAACTATTTACAGGATAGCTATTGATGAGAATGATCTGAAGACTAGCAGAAAAGATTTTTTCCACACCTAAATAAAGATTAAACCACAATGAGACAGGATGGGCAGAGATATGGTAGAATTAAGACCCACACATCCAGGTAGGCAGCCCATAAATGAAAGGGTAACCATAACTACAGAGGTTCTCCCAAATAATGAGATATCTGAGCCTCATATCAAACTCCCTATTCAGGGGGTACTACATTACAAAGATGAGCTACCAGATCATCAGGCTTTGAAGGTAGGCAGGGTTTACACATGGGAAAGCCAAAGGGCTGTGGGAAACTGAGATCCAGTTCTTTAAGAACACATGCAAAATATCACATGCTCTGAGTAGAAGCAATGATTGAAAAGCAGCCTGAGTCAGATTCCACTGACTGATCTTGTAGAAGTCTCCCAGAGAGGCAGAAAATTGATGGAACTCTCCCTAGATGCACAGATGCTGGTGACAGCCATTTCTGGGAGCTTATTTTATCACAAGGACACTGGTGCTGGGAAGCACTATTTTGGAACCCTCCATCTAGATTACCGGCCCACCAGCACATTAGCACACCAGCACACCAGCACCAGCCCCAGGACACTCCAGGTAGTAAATTGTGCCAGGAAGCCACCTTTTCCGCCAAGTCCCTGCACAAGGAAGAATCAAGTAACCATCCCAGGGGCAAGTCCTGCCCACCAGTGCACCCACCGTACCAGCCCCACCACAACAGTAAGACCTGCTTACTCAGCACACATAGTTGAGATTATATGACTCTGGTGACCAGAGGGGTACTATGAGCACCATAGGATATCTCCTACACAGGGCCACTTCTCCAAGATGCTACCTAATATACACGAAATAAACACAGAGACTTGGGTAAAATGAGGTGACAAAAAATATGTCCCAAATGAAAGAACAAGATAAAATTACAGAGGAAAACTAACTGAAGTAGAAATAAGCAATCTCTCAATAAAGATTGCAAGGTAAAGACCAAAAGATATTCAACAAAAATGGTTGAAGAATGGATAAACACAGGGAAAAGGTTAACAAAGAGTTAGAATATATAAAGAATCCAAAAGAGCTGAAGAATAGAATAACCCAAGTTAAAACACACACACACACACACACACACTAGAAGGAATAAACTGTAGATTAGGTAATACAGAGGAACAGAACTGAAAGACAGAATGGTGAAAAAAACTCAATGTAAACAGGGATAAAAGCTTTTTTAAAACTGGAGACAGTTTAAGACACTTCTGGGACAACATCAGGAATACTAACATTTGCATTAAAGAGGTCCTAAAAGGAGAAGAGAAAGAGAAAGAAAGGGACAGGGAACTTATTTGATACCTGAAAACTTCTCTAACATGAGAAAGGAAGTAGTCATCCAAATTCAGAGAGTCCCAAGCAAGAACAACCCAAAAAGAACCAAATCAATACACATTGTAATTTAAATGGTAAATTAAAGTTGAAGGAAGAATAGTAAAAACAGTAAAGAAAATACAACTCTATATATTCAATACAACAGAACTCTCATAAGACTGTCAGCTGACTTTTCAGCAGAAACTTTGCAGTTCAGGAGGAAATGAAGAATACATTTGAAGTGATAAAAGGAAAAAATCTGCAATCTATAGTCTGCACAGCAAGGCTATCATTTGGATTTGAAGGACAGTTTTACAGACAGGCAAAAGCCAAAAGAGGTAACCATCACTAAACCAACTTCACAAGGTTAAAGGGACTTCTTTAAGTGGAAGATAACACAATTAGAACTGAACACAATTAGAAATATGAAAATTTAAAAAGGAAAAAGCTCATTGGTAAAAGCAAATATACAGTAAAAGTGGTAGATCAAACACTTATAAAGTAGTATGAAAGTTAAAAAATAAGTAGAAAAAGCACTTTCATCCACAATAAGAAGTTAGAGAACACACCAAACAAAGAGATGTAAAATACAATATCAAAAACATTAAATGTCAGAGAAGGAGTTGGAATGCTTTTGAACTTCAGTGGTCAAGAACTTTACTATATAAAGTTTTATATAAAATACTTATATTTATATATATATTAAATGGAGAAGGCAATGGCACCACACTCCAGTACCCTTGCCTGGAAAATCCCATGGATGGTGGAGCCTGGTAGGCTCTGCAGTCCATGGGGTCGCTAAGAGTCGGACACGACTGAGTGACTTCACTTTGCCTTTTCACTTTCATGCATTGGAGAAGGAAATGGCAACCCACTCCAGTATTCTTGCTTAGAGAATCCCAGGGATGGGGGAGCCTGGTGGGCTGCCGTCTATGGTGTCTCACAGAGTCAGACATGACTGAAGCGACTTAGCAGCAGCATATATAGTAAAACATATAACTACTTAAAGTTATATAAAACTTTCCAGTAACAATTAGCCAAAAATCTGTAATACATATACAGGTAAAAAAGCAGAAGGGAATCCAAATATATTAAAGATAGTAATCAAAGCACAAGAAGAAAACAACATAAAAGAAGTGAAAATCAACCCCAAAAGAATTAACAAAATGGCAACAAATACATACCTAACAGTAATTCTATAAATGTACACAGACTAGATGCTCCAATCAAAATATAGTGGCTGAATGGATTAAAAAATCAAGACATGTACGTAATGCCCACAAGGGGTTCACTTCAAATCTCCAAGACACACACAAACTGAAAGTGAGGTGATGGAAAAAGTATTCCATGCAAATGGAAATGAAAAGAAACCGGGGACAGCAACACTTAATCAGACAAAATACACTTTAAAACAGGAAACAAAAAAAGACATTACATAATGATGGGGGTCAATCTAACTAGTTAAAAAACAAAGGGACTTCCTTAGCAATCCAGTGGTTAAGACTTTGCCTCACAATGCAGAGGATGCCTGTTCAATCTCTGGTCAAGGAGGTAAGATCCCACATGCCTCTCAGCCAAAAACCAAAACATAAAACAGAAGCAATATTGTAACAAACTCAATAAAGACTTTTAAAATAGTCCACATCAAAAAAAAAAAAAAACTTATTTAAAAAAAAATTAAGTTTAATAATAATAATAAATATATATGCACCCAACTGCATAAAGCAAATGTTAAAAAAACATGAAGGTAGAAACTGATAGTAACAAAATGGTAAGAGACATCAGTGTCCCATTCACATCATTGGACAGATCATCCAGACAGAAAATCAATAAGGAAACACTAATCCTAAAAGACAAATTTGATCAGTTGAATTTAACAGATATATAGAGAGCATCCCTACATACCAGTTCAGTTCAGTTCAGTCATTCAGTCGTGTCTGACTCTCTGTGACCCCCTGAACCACAGCACGCCAGGCCTCCCCGTCCATCACCAACTCCTGGAGTCCACCCAAACCCATGTCCATTGAGTTGGTGATGCCATCCAACCATCTCATCCTCCATTGTCCCCTTCTCCTTCTGCCCTCAATCTTTCCCAGGGTCTTTTCAAATGAGTCAGCTCTTTGCATCGGTGGCCAAAGTACTGGTGTTTCAGCTTCTACATCAGCCTTCCAATGAACACCCAGGACTGATCTCCTTTAGGATGAACTGGTTGGATCTCCTTGCAGAAAAAGGGACTCTCAAGAGTCTTCTCCAACACCACTAACCCTATATAACAACCGAATATATATTATTTTCAAGGACATAGGGAACATTCTTCAGGACAGATCACATGCTAGGCCACAAAACAAGTTTCAGTAAATTTAAGAAGATTAAAATCATATCAAGCATCTTTTTCATCACAATGACATAAAGATAGAAATCAACAAGAGAAAAACTTCAAAAAATACACAAACTAATGGAGGCTAAACAATATGCTACTAAATAACCAATAGGTCACTAAAGATATCAGAGAGGAAATAAGAAAATATTTTGAGAAAATTAAAAATGGTTAAAACAATGATCCAAAATCTATGGGACACAGCAAAATTAGTTCAAAGAAGGAAGTTTATATTAATACAAACGTACTTCAGGAGACAAAAAAATAATAATAATCAGCCCAACTTTAAACCCAAAGGGCCTAAAAAAAAGAAAACAAAGCAGAAAGTTAGTAGAAGAAAGAAAATAAAGATCAGAGTGGAAATAAACAGAAACTAAAAAAAAAATAATAATAAAAAAAATAAAAATATCAATGAAGTTAAGACCAGGTTTCTTTTTAAAGATAGTAAAATTGATAAGCCTTTAGCTAGACTAATCAAGAAACAGAGAAATAAAAGAGAAGTTACAACTGACACCACAAAATACAAAGTTTCATATGAAGTACTGTGAGCAACTATATGCCAATTAAATGGACAACCTAGAATAAACTGGCAAATTACTAGAAATGTACAATTTCACAGTACTGAATTCAGGAAGAAATACAAAATATGAATGTATCAGTTGCCAGTAATGAAATTGATGCAGTTAAAAACAAAACAAAACAAAAACTCAAAACTAACAAAAGTCCAGGATGAGATCTTCACAGGTAAATTCTACCTGACATTTAAAGAAGAAATAATGCCTATCCTTCTTTAGCCATTCCAAAACATTGAATATGAAAGAATGCTTTGGAACTCATTCTAAGGGGTCAGCATCACTCTGAAACCAAAACCAGGCAAAGATAATATAAAAAAAGAAAATGCAACCACTATCTCTCATGAAAATAGATGTAAAAATCCTCCGCAAACTGAGAATATTAGCAAACTGAATTCTACAAAAATTAAAAGGATCATATACCATAGCCATGTGGGTTTACTCCACAGATGCAAGAACGAATCATTACTTACAAATTAGTATGACACACCACTTTAAGAAACTGAAGAATAAAAATCATATGACTATCCCAGTAGAGGCAGACAAAAGTTTTGACAAAATTCAACATCCATTATAATAAAAATCTCTCAATGAAGTGTTTAATGAGGCAACACATTTCAACATAATAAAGGCCATATATGACAAACATGGGCTTCCCTGATAGCTCAGCTGGTAAAGAATCCACTTGCAATGCAGGAGACACCGCTTCAATTCCTGGGTCAGGAATATACCCTGGAGAAGGTATAGGCTACCTACTCCAGTATGCTTGGGCTTCCCTGGTGGCTCAGATGGTAAAGAATCTGCCTACAATATGGGAGACCTGGGTTCTATCCCTGGGATGGAAAGATCCCCTGGAGGAGGGCATCCACCCACTCCAATATTCTTGCCTGGAGAATCCCCATGGACAGAGAAGTCTGGCAGGCTACAGTCCATGGGGTCACAACGAGTTGGACACAACTGAGTGACTATGCACAGTACAGCACATGACAAACCTACAGCCAACATCATACTCAATGATAAAAACCTGAAAGCATTTCCTCTATGATCAGGATCTAGGCAAGAATACCAATTCTCACCACTTTTGTTCAATATCATATTGGAAGTCCTAGCCATGGCAATTAGAAAACAAATAAGAGGTGTCCAAATTGGAAAGGAAGAAGTTAAATTGTCACTCTTTGCAGATAACATGATACTATATATATAAAACCCAAAGTCTCCACCAAAAACCTATTAGACCTAATAAATAAATTCAGAAAGTTTGCAGGATACAAGATTAATATACAGAAATCTGTTGCTTTCCTATACACAAATAATGAACTAACAGAAAGAGAAAACAAAAATAATCCCATTTTATATTGCATCAAAAAGAACAACATACCTAGGAATAAACTTAACCAAGGTAGTAAAAGAACTATACTCTGAAAACTATGAAACACTAGTGAAGGATATTGAAGATGATACCAAAAAAAAAAAAGGAAAGATACCCCATGCTCTTGGACTGAAAGAATAAGATTGTTAAAAGTCCATACTATGAAAAGAAATCTACAGATTTAATGCAACCCCTATCAAAATACCCAAGACATTTTTCACAGAATTAGACAAAATAATTCTTAAATTTATACGGAATCACAAAATATCCCAATTGCCAAAGCAATCTTGAGGGAAAAAGAAAAACTGGAGGTATCACACTTCTGACTTCAAGCTATACCACAAATTTAGTAATCAAAACAACATGGTTATCAGTACAAAAACAGACACATAGATCAATGAAATGGCATACAGGGCTCAGAAATAAATCCATGTGCCTATGATCAATTAATTGATAAAAAATGAGGCACAGAATGCAGTAAATTAAGTGTCAAAAGGTCAAGTATTTCATCAAATAAAGCATAAAGAAGAGGAAAATATTGGTGGGAAACCTCTCTATTAGAAGATATTAGAAAGACAAGTCAAGTGACATGTCAAGTGAAAACACCTGGGCAAAACAAATAGAATGTGAGAACATTTCAAAAATAAAGCTATAAAAAATGTAAGGGAGTCTAACAGAACCATGGTTACTTTTGAGGAGAAAGATGGTTGTAATTTTTATGAGTCATAGAGAAGATTTCTGAGATGGGATAGCTGGGAGTTCTATATTCTGACTTGAGTGGGAATTACTTTATAAAAATTGATTAAGCAATAAACTTGTGCCATTTTGAAACTCAAAGATAGTAAATAAAATAAAAAATTGAAGAAAGGTGAATGAATGACAGCACAAAACCTAACCAACTTTGTCTGGAGACCTATCTTCAACTACCACTGAATCTAGTGAGTTCATGCATATTTTTAATACTGAAACACAATAAGCATGGAAAATTTTGTTCTGCTTTTGCAGCATAAAGCAACTTTATCTTCAGGGAGTCAGAACTACTCAGAAAGTTATTGCATAATTCTCCCTTGTGCAAAGAATGACATAAAATGCTACTATGGTAAAAGCAGTTAATTAACAGCACTAATCGTGCTTGGGATGTGACCAAATAGAACTTCAGAGATTTGGTATTGCCATCCATAAATCAGTCTATTACGAGAACTGTTTCCTAGAATCATTTTGGTTTTCCCAGGGTAATTAAGGAGAAACGTGGTTAATGGGTCACTTGGGATTGACATCTCTTTCTGTAAATTACTATTTCCTTCCCTTACTAGGATTTTTTTTTTTTTTTTTCTGGTCATGGAGACAAAGACAGCCCTTGAACAGTAATTGAATAAAAACAATAGGGAAGGAAAATTGCATTAACAATCACAGCACTAATCCTAAACCTTTGGATGCCTTTGTTTACAATAAGCTAAGGACATTTTGGCAGATCAATCTCATTTTGTGAGATTTGAGTGTGTGGTCAATCCAATAAACTATTACAGTGATCTTCAGCCATCTGAACTAACTCTTTGAATGCAGAATCATTATATAGCACAGTAATATCACTAAATGTAACCTGATTCAAAATTATATTACTTTCATCCTGTTCCAACACCCTTAGGATCCATTCCCATACATATGATCCAGGTTTCTATTGATATGCCATATGGTAAAGACTGGAAGAACTCAAGGACGCAGTTTTCCTAGTTTATTGGGATTTACCAATATTTCCCATCTTGATTTTCAAGACTTTACCTCTTCCCAGTCGACTCCACACTAATAAGAGACAGTATGAGGTTGTGAATTCATTTGCCTTTAAGTCAGCAACCCACATATTAGAATTTTTCCCTTAGATGACATGAAAATGCAGCTACAAAAGATGTTTAGTTTAGAATAGTCATAGAGACTTTCTGGGACTCCCCAGGTGGCTCAGGGGTAAAGAATCTGCTGCTAATGCAGAAGATGCAGGTTTGATCCCTGGGTCAGAAAGATCCTCTGAAGGAGGAAATGGCAACCCACCCCATACTATTGCCAGGATAATCCCATGGACAGAAGAGCCTGGTGAGCTACAATCCATGGGGTTGCAAAAAGTCAGACATGACTGAAGTGACTGAGTAGAGGCTTTCTGATTCTTTACTTGGTCTTGAGATGGGAATTTAAAGTCTTAAACTCATTATTTTCTTTCCTCAAGATATTCAGTGCACTTACAAATTCATTATACTCCTTATTTTTACTAAACTATTCTGCAACAGCTATTAGTTGATTATCCAAAGCCTTGTTCTCACGTGAAAACTGATGTAATTGTTTTGCCACTGTATGCTAAGGACTATCAGTATCCCCTTTAACTGCTGAAAACAGGTTCAGTAATACTTTTAAATCTAATCTAATCAGAAAACTAATTTCAGATAACACAAAACCAATATAGATAATACATTGTTTTTTAAGATATAATGGATATATAACATTCTATTAGGCTCAGGTATAGAACATGATGATTCCATATTTGGATGTACTGCAAAATGATCACAGCAATACATTTTAACATCCACCACTACATATTTTTCTTCTTTTTTAAAAATTTTATTTATTTATTTACAGCTGCACTGGGCTTTCATTGCTGCACAAAGGCTTTCTCTAGCAGTGGTGCGTGGGCTGCTCACTGCAGTGGGTTTTCTTCACTGCTCTGCAGTGGCAGAGCACGAACTCTAGGGCGCGTGGGATTCTGTTGCTATGACACTCAGGCTCAGTGGTTGCTTTACATGGGCTCTAGAGTGAGTAGGTTTCAGTAGTTGTGGCTCAGTAGCATGGGCTTAGTTGCTCTGCAGCATGTGAAATTCTCCCAGACCAGGGATCGAACCCATGTCCTCATGGGCAGGAGAATACTTAACCACTGGACCACCAGGGAAGTCCACAATTTTTTCTTCTGAGAACTTTTGAGATCTACTCTCTTAGCAACTTACAATTATACAGTATTATTAACTATAGTCACCATGCTATTCGTTATATCCCAGAAGTTATTTTATAACTGAAAGTTCATTTTTTTTTATTTTATGCATTTACTCTGGATGTAACGTAACAATACAAACACAGATGACACTCTAAGACCTTTTGCCAGACCTGTTCAAGTACAGCATCGTTTGAGATGGTGGAAGGTGATTTAGAAACACCTGGGTTGAGTACTTCTATCCATGCCTTAAATCCTAAAAACCTTGAAGTTTTTATAGTCCTTTGGGGGAAAGACAGGAACTACTTTAGCACTTGTTAGTGTATCAGTTAATGCATTTCTGAGAAAGACTTTGTAAAAATTTTAAAAATTAGAAAGTTCATATTTTTGATGATCATCACCCATTTTGCCTACTCTCTGCCTCTGGGAGACAGCAATTTTTTTTCTGTATCTATAAGTTTGTTCTGGGTTTAGATTTTGTTCTTGTTGTTGTTTGGGGGTGTTGTTTTTAGATTCTACATATAAGTGAGATTATATTGTCTTTCACTGTCTTAGTTCTTTCATTATCTTTCATTGTCTTAGTTCACCTAGCATAATGTCCTCAAGGTCCGTCCAAGTTATCACAAATGGCAAGGTTTCCTTTTTATAGCTGAATAACTTTCCATTGTGTGTGTGTATTCCATATTTTCTTTATCCAAACATCTATCAGTGGATACTTAGGTTGCCTTAATATCTTAGCTACTGTAAACTGTGCACATATCTTCTTAAATTATTTTAAAGTTTTTATTTTCTTTGAATAAATACCCAGAAGTAGAATTGCTGGACTACATGATAGTTCTATTTTAAAGCTTTTAAGGGACCTCCACCCTGCTTTATACAGTGGCTGAACCAATTTATTTTCCCACCAAAAATACACAAACGTTCCCATTTCTCCATATTTCCACCATACCTTGACTTTTTGATGATAGCTATTCTAAAAGATGTAAGGTAATCTCATTATGGGTTTGATTTGCTTTTCCCTGATTATTGATGCTGAGCACATTTTCAAGTATTTATTAGCCATCTGTGTGTCTCCTTTGGAAAAATGTCTGTTCAGACCCTCTGCTCAGTTTTAATTAGGTTGTTTGGGTTTTGTTACTGAATTCTGTGAGTTCCTTACATAACCCTCTTAAACTGTTGGTGGGAATGCAAACTAGCACAGCCACTATGGAGAACAGTGTGGAGATTCCTTAAAAAATTGCAAATAGAACTGCCTTATGACCCAGCAATCCCACTGCTGGGCATACACACCAAGGAAACCAGAATTGAAAGAGACACATGTACCCCAATGTTCATCACAGCACTGTTTATAATAGCCAGGACATGGAAGCAACCTAGATGTCCATCAGCAATGAATGGATAAGAAAGCTGTGGTACATATACACAATGGGGTATTACTCAGCCATTAAGAAGAATACATTTGATTCAGTTCTAATGAGGTGGTTGAAACTGGAGCCGATTATACAAAGTGAAGTAAGCCAGAAAGAAAAACACCAATACAGTATACTAACACATATATATGGAATTTAGAAAGATGGTAATGATAACCCTGTATGTGAGACAGCAAAAGAGACACAGATGTATAGACCGGACTTTTGGACTCTGAGGGAGAGGGAGAGGGTGGGATGATTTAGGAGAATGGCATTGAAACATGTATACTATCATGTAAGAAACGAATCGCCAGTCTATGTTTGATACAGGATACAGGATGCTTGGGGCTGGTACACTGGGATGATCCAGAGAGATGATATGGGGTGGGAGGTGGAGGGGGGTTCAGAATTGGGAACTCATGTACATCCGTGGCTGATTCATGTCAATGTATGGCAAAACCAACACAGTATTGTAAATCAAAATAAAGTAAAAATAAAAATTAAAAAAAAAGACATTAACATCTTGTCAGTTCCATAAATTACAAAGATTTTCTCCCATTCCAGAGTTTATTTTTTAATGTTTTTCTTTTCCTGTAAAGAAGATTTTTAGTTTGATGTAGTTCCATTTAATTTTGCTTTTGTTGCTTGTATTGTTTGTGTCATATCCAGAAAACTGCTGCCAAGACCGATGTCAAGAATCTTCTACTCTTTGTTCTCTTCTAATAATTTTATAGTTTAAGTCTTTAATTTTGAGTTAATTTCAGTAAGTGGTATAAGACAGGGGTCCAATATCATATTTCTGCATGTTTTTGAATGGTTCTCCAGTTTTTCCAGTACCATTTGTTAAAGAAATTTTAAATAGTTTGCTTTATTTAGTTTACCCGAAGCTACCATATACAGAATAGAGCTGATCAGCCAGAAACATTTTGGTTTACTATAGAAGAAGGTATTCAGAGTCTGACAGAGATTACAGTGCTGCTCACTTCATCTCCAACCATGTTCCCCATAAGAACCCAGAGGAAACACCCTTTATCAAGGCTGTAAGAAATAAATTTGTGAAAGGAGTCCTAAGATTTTGGAAAAGCTCTATGACTGCTATTTGCTGTAGGCTAGGAAGGATAATGCTGCCTTTGAACGTCAGTCCCTGAATTCAATGTGGATGATGAGGTACTATAGGGACAGTGGCTAAGTGGCAGCATTCATAAATGCCATATGTAAAGTGTGTATAGGGACTGTAATAGGCAACAGAATAAAAGCAGAAATTAAAATAGTATGACCTGAAAAAACCTTTGGCATTGGATAATTAACCATGGTGTCTATAGAGCTTAAATAGGTAAATAGCCTATTAAAGCGGAGAAGACAATGGCAACCCACTCCAGTACTCTTGCCTGGCAAATCCCATGGACAGAGGAACCTGGTAGGCTGCAATCTATGGGATCGCGAAGAGTCGGACACAACTGAGTGACTTCTCTCACTTTTCACTTTCATGCATTGGAGAAGGAAATGGCAACCCACTCCAGTGTTCTTGCCTGGAGAATCTCAGGGACGGGGGAGCCTGGTGGGCTGCCATCTCTGGGTTTGCACAGAGTCGGACACGACTGAAGTGACTTAGCAGCAGCAGCCTATTAAAGCCTTACTTGATTTGTATGAGCAGAAAAATCTCTAAGTCTGATGAACATAAATTTGACTTAAATGAGAACAATAGAGACAGAGATTCACAGCATTTCAACAAGTTTCCAGACAAGCCAGTTACAAAAACAAAGCCCACTGAATAGAGAGCAGACTGGGTGTCCTTAAACAAGAAGCTTAGTACTAGGGTTGGGGGGGAAATTTACTATAAATATTTCTCATAACTTTCTTTGAAGTTATAATCATTTACCAAGATGATTGTATACTGAGGAAGGAAAAATAACCAGACTTTTAGAGAATTACTGGATACTGGCTTTGGATTTACACTAATTCCTTAAGACTACTACTATGGTCCACCAGTCAGAGAAGGGCCTGATAGAGATCAAATGGTGAACAAAAGTCTGCTTGGATCTGTCTCAGAATTGACCAGTGGTTTCCACCTAATTCTGTGGTTATTTCAAAAGCTCAAGAGTTCATCATTGAAAAGAACACACTCAACAAATGGAAGAATCTCTATGTTGGTTCTCCACTACATGGGATATGAGCTTTCATAGTGTCAGTGGCCTAATATAAGCCACTAGAACTCCCTCTACAAAAAGATTAAACTAGAAACATTACCAAGTTCCTGATGCTGGAGATTACAAGTGAAATGACACAAAACAAGACACACACACAAGAGACAGACACTCTGGCCAGAGGAAAAAGAACTGCGCCAGCAAGCAGGCTTGCGGTTTACTTTTATATAGCCCACCTTGGGCAGAATTCCAGACTGTGTGACCAAGCCTTTTCAGTATAGCGCATGTGCATAAATGTTATCATACAGCAAAAGGGAGTGAAAGAGAGTGAAATTTCTGCTTACTGCAGAGTCTGTCCAGAGCCCTCCTCCTTCTTCTTATCACAAGAAGGGAATGTTCCCTCGTTTGCAAGGGACCATCAAACTCAAGGCTGTGTCCAGACTCCTTGGCAGAACGCCTAGCTTGCAAGCACGTTCAGCCTATGCAGAGAGTCCCGCTTGCAGGCACATCTCCACTTTCCCTATTGTGGCTGAATTAACCCTTCATCTCCCCCTTTCTTATTTGCTTTAATAGATTGTAGCATGGTCTAAATCTTCTCTGCTTTGCGCTTTAGTTGTTTCCTTTTCTGCCATCGCTGGAAGACTAGAAAAGCAATACAACATAAAATATAAACATAGTGTTCCCAAAGGTAATCCCAATTAGTGTGGATACATGTCCTAATGGATTTAAGTTATTCAGTCCTTCTTGAAGACTTTTCAACAAATTAGACCCTGCAATGTCAGGTAAAGTCCTGCTAAAAGTAGACAAAATGTGTCATTCCAGGTCCATAATCTCCGTACTGAGATTTTGATGTCCAAAGATCATTCTACTCTTTCCCATCCCTCACTCATGTTAAATGATACAGGTGTTATACAAAACTGAGAAGAATTCCAATCGCATTTCAATACACTTCGTGTAGATAAAACAGCTAATTGATCTCCAAGCCAGGAAATGGTGTGTTAAAGATTGAGCACATCGGTAGCAAGTAGTGCATCCAAATCTCGCTGTTGTTGCCATAACAAATGAGAGTCTTTATGCCAGTCCTGAATAAAATTAACTGTTTGAATTCCTTGGTGTAACGCGAGGCCTGCCACTGCCACTATTGCAGTTACTGATGCAACTGCTAGAATCAAAGCAATGACCACACCAAGCATGCATCGAGATCAATGTAGCAAAGTCTGTACAGTGGTTACTAGATGAGAAACAGCAAAAGAATCTGACCATGGCCTAGTCAGATTTATAGGCAACCATACTTCTGTCCGAGCTTTAACAATTACTAACGAAAAATTGGAGTTACAGGCTCGTCTTTCAAATTCTTTCCACCAAGACTGATTTACACAATGAGTTAGATTACAATAATCACATGACATAGACCCCACAGTATCATTCCAGGTCCAATTCCCATATAACAAGGCAAAAGGATATTTTACACATGCCATTGCAGAATAAGATTTATTAACGTGTAAATTAACATGAAATGGACCCGAAGAGTCACCACTAACCAAAGTATAGTTTCCTGACCAGACAGTGAGATTACCAGAAACTGCCCACAGTTTCCAAATATCCCCTTGAATGTGTGGATATCCCTGCAATTGTAATTGAGGAGGGACAAGTGCAAATTGCTGCCATTTAATTGTTTCATTTCCATTGCCCATCAAAGTACCATTTGCACAATGCCACCTAAGAGATTTATTTGACCATTTTTTTAAGAATTGCCCATGATCTGGACTCCAATCTACAATGATAGACCAGAATAATTCATGACTTTAAAGGGTCGATGACCTCGGTAATGTTCCCATTCCAAAGATTCTAGAGAAGGAGCAAAAAAGTTAACAGGACATAGTAACATATGTATTTCATTATGAACGTCTATCGGTTCTGTCGAGGTGTTAAAGCCCCTGGTGGAAACAAGCACAGTAAAAGTAGCAAAATGATAATTATTGTATTTTACCCCCCCCATGTATTATAGGAATGATGAGAATGTTCCTTGATGGACAGACAAAAGGGGTGTCCTCCTATGCACAAAGGAATACCTTCCACTGCAATGGTCAAATTACTAATATTATATTGTTGTTTATGATGAGGTAGTTGTTCTATTCCCCCGCAAGCTGGTGGGGGAAAGAAAGCAGTCTCATTAGTACATACATACATTTCTTGTTCCCCCCCAGGAAACTGCTCTTACTAATAGAGGATTAGGTATATATGCCCAATATGTATGATTACTTGCCAATACACCAATTACTTGACATGTTACCATCGCCATCATGGCAAGCAAAAGATTGGTAGGATTCAGAGGTTGTCCCGCTTTCATTAACATCTTCTTCTTTCCCTTGAAAATGCAACTCTGCTGCTGATAGATTTTCCTTGCTCCAAATATTCAAAAAAATTAGGGTAAGTAAGGTTTTATTCAAAATGTCTTTAGGTTTCATAAATCTCTTTTGTTCCCCCTTTTTTATTTTTTTCAAGATATGCATGCAAGGTATGATTAGCTCTTTCAATGATAGCTTGCCCTTGACTATTATAAGGAATACCAAAAATGTGAGTTATATGATATTGGGATAAAAAGTAAGCTAATTTTGAGGATTGGTAGGCAGGTGCATTATCAGTTTTCAATTCAATTGGTAGTCCCATAACTGCAAAACAAGATAACAAATCAGTAATAACAGCGTCAGCCTTTTCAGAATGTAATGCAGTGGCCCATTGAAAATGTGCATATCTATCTATAGTATGATGCACATATTTTTGTTGTCCAAAAGAAGAAATGTAAATTACATCCATTTGCCATATTTGATTTGCTTGTTGTCCTCTTATGTTGACACCTGGTGAGATAAACGGTAAAGCAAAGGGTGCACATATGGAACAAGAACGAACAATATTTTGAGCTTGTTTTTGAGTAATAGCATGAGATTTTTGTAACCCTTTGGAGTTGGTATGCTGTAAGAGATGTTCTTGTTTTGCTGCTTCTATAGGATAAAGTAAGGCATCAATTGTAGCATTTCCGAATGATAAGGGTCCAGGAAGGGTGGAATGTGCACGAATGTGAGTAAAGAAAATTAATTCTGAACGCTGCAAGAGCAGTCGTTGTACTTGGTAAAACAATTTATCAATAGCTGTTTTAAGGGTCAGTGGAAGGGAGACATGGGGAAGGCAAGAGAGAACAGCATATCGAGAATCTGAAACAATGTTAATAGGAATTTGGGGAAAATCTTGCAAAATTAAATGGATAGCCCATAACTCAGCCGGCTGTACAGAAGAAAATGAGTGCGGAAGAACCTTAGAACTTTCCGGGGTCCAATATCCAGCAGTATTTTTATTTGCATCTGTAAAAATAGTGGGTCCCTTAACTGGAACATCTGAAATTAGGGATTGAGATATCATAGAGTTAGTCCGGAGAAAATCAATCAATTTAGATGACGGATAATGATTAGAAAACGAACCAGGAAATGAGGCAAGAGAAATTTGCCAGTTTTCATCAAATTGTAAACATTGAGATATTTGAGCAGTTGTTAATTGAGTAACAATCTGGTATGGTTCATATCCTGACAATTGTAAAATACGATGGCGACCTTTTTGTATAAGGAAGGCTAATTTATCCATATACGTAGTCAATTTTTTGGAAAAGCTCTTAGGTAAGAAAACCCATTCTATTAATCCTTTTTTTTTTTTTTTTGAGCAATTACATCAGATGGAGAATAAGGGGTATGAAATATTATAAACGAAATAGGTTGAGACGCATGTGAATAGGTCAAAAAACCATCATTTAGTCATTGCTCAACAAATTGTTCCTGTAAAGCCAATGGGGTTAAAGTTGGGGGGGGTTATCCAGAGTTGTATCTCCCTCTAAAGTAGAAAACAAATGTCATAATTGATATGTAGGAATCCCAAGTACCGGGCGTAGCCAATTGATATCTCCCAATAACTTTTGAAAATCATTTAAGGTTTTGAGGTGGTCTCTTCTGATTTGCAACTTTTTTGGCCTTATTTTATGTTGTTCTAATACCGTTCCTAAATATGAAATAGGGAAGTCTTTTTGAATTTTTTCTGGGGCTATTTGTAAATTGTATAGTCTTAAAGCCTCCTGTACTTTTAGAAAGAATTCATCACGTTTGGCAATACTAGGAGCTGCTAATAGGAGATCATCCATATAATGATATAGAATATAATTGGGGTATTCTTGATGGAGGGATAGTAAGGAGTGAGCTATGAATTCTTGACATAAAGTAGGACTATTTGTCATTCCCTGTGGTAAGACTGTCCATTGATAACGCTTAACAGGCTGAGCATGATTAAGAACAGGAACTGTAAAAGCAAATTTATCTCTATCTTGCAATTGTAGGAGAATGGCAAAAAAAAAAAAAAGTCCTTAAGATCTAGCACCATGAAGGACCAATTCTGAGGAATAAGAGCTGGAGAGGGGAGTCCCAATTGTAATGCTACCATAGGTTCAATACATTTATTAACTTCTCATAAATCAGTTAACATTCTCCATTTTCTAGATTTCTTTTTTATAACAAAAACCGGAGAATTCCAGGGGGAGGTAGAGGGCTCTATATGACCAAGTTGGAGTTGTTCTTGTATTAATTGTTTTAACGCCTCGAGCTTCATTTGTGGTAATGGCCACTGCTCAACCCAGTTTGGAGTATTAGTTAACCATTTTAATGGGAGTGCTTGAGGAATTTGAGCAGTGGCTACTAGCTTTCCGGTGGAATGGTTATAAAAGCCCCCAAAGGAGAGAGTAGATCTCTTCCCCAAATATTAATAGGTATGTTTACAATATAAAAGGTAACAAACACTGATCTTCCATTATGGAATTGGCATTGCAAGGGATGGGTACCCTTCCAGACATCTGCAATAGAGCCCAGTCCCGTCAGCATTAGAGGGCTTTTTTCTTTTTTTCCAATCTTGGGGCCACTGTTGAGAAGAAATAACTGAAACATCTGCCCCTGTGTCTACTAGTCCCTCAAAGTTTTTTCCTTATGTAATCAAGGAGAGAACAGGGCGAGAATCTTTGATAAGCATTTTACAAAATATGTGTCGCCCAGTACTTCCAAATCCTCCTGTTCGTTCATTAGAAAGAGCCAAAAAGGGATGACAAGGTAGGAGAAGTATTTGAGCAATATGTTCCCTGGCTAACAATGAAAGCGTGGTAGAAGTGGAAACCATGATCAAAATTTCCCCAACATAGTCGGAGTCTATTACCCCAGGAATTATGGTTAGACCTCTCAAAGCCGCACTGCTACGGCCTAATATTAAGCCAAAGGTGCCTTTAGGCAGTGGTCTGAATACATTTGTTTTTAATTTGTAAATGCCTCCTCCTGGTGACAAAAGAACATTCTCAGCTAGTGGCAAATCAGCAGTAGCATTCCCTGAAGTAGCAGACCGTAAGTCTGAAATCATCATTTGAGGTGGTTTTAATGAGACATTGACTGGTAACTGTTGTTGGGAGGGAACAGGGTTGGGGTAGGCGGGACAGCAGGAGGACAGGGAGGAAAAGTCCCCGGTATAGGGTTGCCCATTTTGTCTGTTTTAGATTTGCACTCATTAGTCCAATGAAGTCCCTTCCTGCATCAATGGCAAGGTCCAGGAGGAGTCTTATTCCTCCCAGCAAAAGATCTGTCTTTAGGAATTGCACCTTGATCAGCTTTTAATTTCTGACATTCTCTTCTCATATGACCAGGTTTTCCACAATGGAAGCAGTTACCTCCCTTTTGTGGTCTCATAGCTTTGGCCAAGGCCTTAGCAAAGACACTAGCCCAATGCTTTGTTTCTCCTACTCCTGAGCAGGCTCTGATATATTCAGCTATAGATGTACCCTGTCCTTTTAATGGTCTCAGTATACGTTTGCATTCAGTATTTGCATTTTCAAATGCTAAATTTGTAATAATATCTCTGAAATCTTATCTTTCCCTTAATTTGCCTTTTCCCAATGATTCCAGCATAGCCAAAACAAAGGGAGATTGAGGACCGTACTGTGCTACTGCAGCTTTAAGATCTTTAAAAAATTTATATTCCAAACGAGTGTATTGAATATTTATCACGTTGTCATCTTGCTGTCTCTGGATGGGAAATAATTGTGGAGGATCGATAAAACCACTAGGGGGAGCAGGCGAGTCATCATCATGAAGCATAGACAAAGGAAAGGAGAACTGACAATGTTCCCTGCTCACATGGGCTGATCAACCGCAGTGGGGAAAAGAGAAGCACAAGGAGGAGCAGAAGGCGCAGATTTCTTCTGCTCCCTATGGGATTTCTACCATTCCTGGAATAGATGGGTCATTTCTTTAATCTCTTTACCCTCCTCTGACAAAACTGAAGAAGCCTCCAAATCTGATTCTGAATTATCAGATGTTTCACCATTTACAGGAGGAGGCTCACATGTATCCTTGCCTTCAGGCAACGCAGAAGCCCCACCAACGTTTGGCACATCCTCATAAATTGCCTCTTCCTTCATTGAAGCATTAGATTTAGTCTCATTATCAGTAGATAGCAAAGTCAAAACCTGTGTTATAGCATTACATAAAGTCCATAACTTCAAAGGGAATCACATTACCCTTCTGATGTTGCTTTCTCAATTCTTTTTGAATTATTTTCCATTCCTTCAAATTTAACTGTAACTTAGTTTGATATTGAAACCAATGACAATATTTCTCCACCAAGCGAAAGAGCTCACTCAATCGAGGAGTCGAGGCCTTAACGCCTATGGAGTGGAGAAGTCCTTTGACTAACTCCATGTACTGTGTCCGTAATGATGATGAAAGTTCCCCTGCTAGGGTGAGGAATTCCCCATGATTTTCCCGAAAGTTCCCCTGCTATGGATTTAAAATTCCCCCCGGGTTACTCACCCTTTCAGTTTCACTCGAGCCCCACGTTGGGCGCCAGATGTTGGAGATTACAAGTGAAATGACCCAAAACAAGACACACACAAGAGACAGACACTCTGGCCAGAGGAAAAAGAACTACGCCAGCAAGCAGGCTTGCGGTTTACTTTTATATAGCCCCCCTTGGGCAGAATTCCAGACTGTATGACCAAGCCGTTTCAGTATAGTGCATGTACATAAATGTTATTGTACAGCAAAAGGGAGTGAAAGAGAGTGAAATTTCTGCTTACTGCAGAGTCTGTCCAGAGCCCTCCTCCTTCTTCTTATCACAAGAAGGGAATGTTCCCTCGTTTGCAAGGGACCATCAAACTCAAGGCTGTGTCCAGACTCCTTGGCAGAATGCCTCGCTTGCAAGCACGTTCAGCCTACGCAGAGAGTCAAGCTTGCAGGCACATCTCCACTTTCCCTATTGTGGCTGAATTAACCCTTCGCCTGAAGCAAATTTGGAGATGACACCATCACAGACTTGAGAGATGGCAGAGATGGTGATTTCTACAATATTCTTATTCAGATCACCCATTTGCCTTGGAAGAAGACAAGAGGATCTTGGAGAAAGACATTAATCAAGTGATGACTTAATTACAGCTTCTGTTCCAATTGCATTTAACTGCCTTGATACCTAGTATGCAGCCATTAATCCAGCAGGGTTTTTTTTTATACCTTTTTAGCAAAGATCATCATAATAAATTTGCTTTCAACAGCCAGAGCCAAAATAAACCTTCACTATGCTATTTCCAGGTATACCAACATTCCAAGTCTTATGTTATTAGCTAGTCCACAAGGAACTTCGTTGCTTTTCTATTCCAAAGACCATCACAATACCTCATTATATTGTTAATATGTCAGTTGAACTTGCTAAGCAGGAAATTTCAACAGTAACTACTCTAGATACCTTGGTAAGAAATATATGTAAGTCATACTGAAGTGAAAGTCACTCAGTCGTGTCTGATTCTTTGCGACCCCATAGACTATACAGTCCATGGAATTCTCCAGGCCAGAATACGGGAGTGGGTAGCCTTTCCCTTCTCCAGGGGATCTTCCCAACCCAGGGATTGAATCCAGGTTTCCCACATTGCAGGCAGGTTCTTTACCAACTGAGCTATCAGGGAAGCCCGTAAGTCATAGGGTGGAAAAGAAATCTCAAAAATATTCAGGGAGCTGACACTTCAGTAAAGTTTCTAAAGTTAGAGTAGTCTGGGCAGGTGAAGATATATGAAGTGGACAATTTGCCACATTTTGTGCCATTGTGTCTACCACTAAGAACTAGACACAATCTTCTGTGTCACTTAATATTTTGGAGGTAACATGTACCTCATTTTGGCATGATATTCCATTCTAAGAATCAAGTAACCCAAAACATTTCCAGCTTGAATAAGGCCTAGATCACAGATGGTTCTACCAGTGCTCCAGCTTGCCATAAAAGCTCCTCTGATGATGATCCAGAAAATATTATAAACCATCTATTATATATAGGAACATGAAATGATACAATTGGTAGGTCCTTATAGGTGAAATCACAATCCCATATCTTTAGACTTTGGGAGCACACATATGCTATATTCTGTAGATACTAAATCTATTTTCAAGTAAGAACTCCTGGCTTGCTTCTGGGCCTCAGTAGAGACTGCACACTTGAACAGGTGTAACCAAGATGCTATGCAATCTGAGCTTCCCATCATGAATTTGGCATTGCAACCCACCAAGCTATAGAGTTGGATGTGCACAGCAATATCCATTCAAGACTACAGCTGAACACATCTTGAAAACATAGGTTCCTGAGAAAATTATCTAAATGCCTAGGACACAAAGTCCTGCCACATTACTTTCTCTCTGTACCCACACCTAAAACTTTACAGAGAGTTTTCTCTGAAGCAGCTGATAGAGAAAGAAAAAGTAAATGGGATTTTTTTGTAGATGGTTCATCATAATTAGTAAGTACTTTGGCATTTACCACACAATGACTTCTTGTTTCATTGAACTGTCCCTTTTATACATCATCAATATATCTAACATCTCTGGGTCTCAGTACAAATCCCAGTAGTATTTTTTGGTTGTCATTCTTATAACTTCACATCTTCACAACTGAAAACAATTTAATAAATATTATATCCTAATAAAATAATATTAACTCTTTCACTAACCATAATTGTTAGTGTCCCACTAACTTTTTTTTTCCCCCATCAGGCAAAGTCTAATAGAGGTTATGTACTCCCACAAAGCATTCTCTACATACAACTGAAAGATACTGGCACTGGCATTATCCTGCAAGATTCCAGTCTTAGCCAGTGCTCTTGCCTGGCAAATCCCACGGACGGAGGAGCCTGGTGGGCTGCAGTCCATGGAGTCGCTAGGAGTTGGACACGACTGAGCGACTTCACTTTCACTTTTCACTTTCATGCACTGGAGAAGGAAATGGCAACCCACTCCAGTGTTTTTGCCTGGAGAATCCCAGAGACGGGGGAGCCTGGTGGACTGCCGTCCATGGGGTTGCACAGAGTCAGACACAACTGAAGCGACTTAGCAGCCGCAGCAGGTGTTAAAATAATCAAGCACCCATAAATCACCACCAGGGGGCAGACTACCCTTCTCAGAGTTAACCAGTCACGTTATTTCGGTTTGCTTAGGGTCATTGGGGGATTCCCTGGTACCTCAGCTGGTAAGGAATCTGCCCGCAATGCGGGAGACCCAGCATCAATTCCTGGGTCAGGAAGATCCACTGGAGAAGGGATAGGCTACCCACTCCAGTATTCTTGGGCTTCTCTGGTGGCTCAGCTGGTAAAGAATCCGCCCACAATGCGGGAGACTTGGGTTTGATTCGTGCGTTGGGAAGATCCCCTTGGGAAGGGAAAGGCTGCCCACTCCAGTATTCTGGCCTGGAGAGTGCCATGAACTGTATAGTCACAGAGTCGGACACAACTGAGCGATTTTCACTTAATGGTCATTGGAAGGACTGATGCTGATACTGAAGCTGAAGCTCCAATACTTTGGCTACCTAGTGTGAAGAGGCGACTCAGAAAAGACCCTAATGCTGGGAAAGTTGCTGGGAAAGAAGGCGGGAGGAGAAGGGGACGACAGAGAACAAGATGGTTGGAGGGCATCACTGACTCAATGCACAGGAGTTTGAACATGCTCCGGAAGATGGTGAAGGACAGGGAAGCCTGGCATGCTGCAGTCCATGGGGTTGCAGAGAGTAAGATATGACTGAGAGACTGAGCAACAAATGGTCATAAGCGTGCATGCTCAGAAGCTTAGTCATGTTTGCCTCTTTCCCTGGTGGCTCAGTGGTAAAGAACCCACCTGCCAATGCAGAAGATGTGAGTTCAATGCCTTGGTCAGGATGATCCCCTGGAGGAGGAAATGGCAACTCACTCCAGTATTCTTGCCTGGGAAATTCCATGAAAAGAAGAGTCTGGTAGGCTTCAGTCCATGGGGTCACAAAGAGTAGGAAATGACTAAACTACTGAGCAATGGTAACAAGCAAATATAT
This sequence comes from Oryx dammah, assembly GCF_014754425.2. Classification (NCBI taxonomy): domain Eukaryota; kingdom Metazoa; phylum Chordata; class Mammalia; order Artiodactyla; family Bovidae; genus Oryx; species Oryx dammah. The sequence continues at coordinate 74,531,512 of NW_024070210.1, read as the reverse complement.
ACATATGTTATATATATATATATTTAAGTAGTCTCTTCAAATAAATATTACTTCTAGTGAAATATGGCTAAATTCTGGACCATCTTATTTTGAAACCTAACAGAAAAGAACCTAACTTTCTGTTGAAACCTAACAGAAAGTTCTTTTCATTTGGTTACCTGTAGAATAAGAACAACACAAGACCCAGTTAAGGTCATGCTTGAACTGCCTCTGTGTCTTTGTGCTATGATTTGTTGCACTCACTGAAGAACAGTGACACCATTATGAACCAAAGTTCATAGTTTATATTTAGGTTTACTCCTGGGGTTGTACATTCTATGGACTTTAACATGTATTAATATAATGATGTGTATAAATCTTTTTTTTTTGATGTGTATAAATCTTTATAGTATCATACAGAATAGTTTCACTGCCTTAAAAATCCCCAGTACCTATATCTAACTTGAGAGTTTTTACCAAGAAAAGATATTATATTATGTCAAATGCTTTTTGTTTCTAACATGAGCATACTGTTTTTATCCTTCATTCTGTTATTATATCACATTTTTAAACTGTGTATTGAATCACCCATCCATTAACACCCAGTAACACTGCCTTCATAAAATAATTATGGGAGTGTTTACTCATCTTCAATTTTTGGAAAAGTTTGAGAAGGGTTAATATTAATCTTTCTTTATTATTTTTAATTTTTAATTCTTCTAGCTACTAGTATTTCTAATTCTCCCACATCTTTCTTTATAATCATCTACTTATGATGCTCTTGCTTTCTTTTTTCATATTAATCCTTTATTAAATGTTTAGTATAATTGAATGGCTCAGGAAGTTTTCAATCCTGGATTTTTCTTTATTCAAAAATTTTTAATTGTTTATTTAATCTTCTGACTCATTATTAATCTGTTCAGATTTTTTGTTTGTTTGTTTTTGATTTCATAAGAATTGTTGCTGCTATTGCCATTTGTGTTTTTTTAGTATAAATTTATTTATTTTAATTGGAGGTTAATTACTTTACAATATTGTATTGGTTTTGCCATACATCAACATGAATCCGCCACAGGTATACACATGTTCCCCATCCTGAACCCCCCCTCCCTACTCCCTCCCCATACCATCCCTCTGGGTCGTCAGTGCACCAGGCCCAAGCATCCAGTATCATGCATCGAACCTTTATTTCTTCATGATTCATTCTTGATAGGTCATATGTTTTTAGGAATTTATCCATTTTTTGTAGGTTATGCAATTTGTTGGCATGTATTTTATCATAGTAATAATTAAGATCCTTTGTGTTTCTGTGGTATCATTTGTAATGTCTATTTTTCATTTACAATTTTATTTGTTTGAGCCCTCTCTCTTTTTCTTGGTAATTCTAGCTAAGGGCTTGTCAATTTTGTTAATCTTTTTTGAAAAAGAACTAGCTCTTAATTTGTTTGATTTTTTCTATTATTTTTCTGTTCTCTAATTCATTTCTTTCCATTCACCTTTGTTATTTCCTTCTTTGTGCTAACTTTGCACTTAATTTGTTCTTTTTTCATCACTCCTCAAGGTGTAAAGTTGAATTGTGATTTGAGATCTTTCTTTTTTCGAGGTAGGCATTTATCATATGAATTCCTTCTTAGAACTGCTTATGTTGCAATTTATAAGTTTTGGCATGTTGAATGTCTTTTTCCTTTTTCTTTGGTCTCAGCTTATGACTTTATTTCCCTTTTGATTATTTCTTTGACCTATTGGTTGTTTAGGAATGTGTTGTTTCATTGCCATATATTTGTGGGAATTTCCCTTCTTTTATTGAAAGTTTAATACTATTTTTGTCATAAAGCATACTTGAAGCAAATTCAATACTATTAAAATTTCTAAAAATTGTTTTGAAGGCTAATATATGATCTGTCCTGGAGAATGTCCTGTTTGCACTTAAGAAGAATGTATACTCTGCTATTGTTGAATGAAATTCTCTGTATATGTCTGTTAAGTCCATTTGTTCTATGGTATTGTGCAACTCCTTTATTTCCTTATTGATTTATATCTGAATGATCCATCCATTGTTGACAGTGGGATATTGAAGACCCCTACTATTATTCTATTGCTATTTTCCCCTTCAGATCTTTCTATATATGCCATATGCTTCTAGGTTTTCTGATGTAGGATACATATAGAACTATATTTGTTATATCCTCTTAATGAACTGACTCCTTAATTATAACAGCCTTCTTTATTGTGACAGTTTTTTTTTAATTTTAAGTCTATTTTGTCTGATATAAGATTAGCCCCCTCCTGTGATGTTTTGGTTATACTTTTAAGGACTATGTTTTTCCACTCCTCACTTTCAACCTATGTTGTGTCCTCAAAGCTCAAATGAGTCACCTATAGCAGCACAGAGTTGTATCTTGTTTTATATCCATTCAGTCACTCTATATCTTTTAATTGAAGAATTTAATCCATTTACATATAAAGTAGTTGTAGCTAAGTGAGGATTTATCAGGGCTTCCCTGGTGGCTCAGTAGTAAAGAATCTGCCTGCAATGCAGGAGATACAGGAGACTCGGGTAAAATCTATGGGTCAGGAAGATCTCCTGGAGGGGGAAATGGCAACCCACTCCAGAATTCTTGCCTGGAGAATCCCATAGACAGAGGAGAGTGGGCTATGGTCCATAGGGTTGCAAAGAGTCAGACATGACTGAAGTGAATGAGCACGCATGCACAAGGACTTATTATTGCCTTTTTTTTCCACTTTTTCTGACTGTTTTGTAGTTCCTTTGCTTCCTCTTCTACTATGTTCCTTTGTGATTTGATCTCTTTTGTAGCAGTGTGGTTTGATTCTTTTCTCTTCATACTTTGTGTATCAACTACAGTTTTTGTTTTTGTTTTTTTAAATCTCTGTTTACTATGAGGCTTTGGAGAAGGAAATGGCGACCCACTCCAATATTCTTGCCTGGAAAATCCCATAGACAGAGTCTAGTAGGCTACAATCCATGGGGTCACAAAGAGTTGGACACGACTGAGCAACTAAACCACCACTATGAGGCTTTCAAAACACATCTTACAGTCGTAACAGTCTATTTTAAGTTGATGACAACTTTGATTACATACAAAAGTTCTTCATTTTTACTTCCACCTCCCATCTGACACACTTTATGTTATCAGTTTCACAAATCTTTTTATATTAAGAGTATCCATTAAGTTACTATAGTTAGTTATATTTATTGCTTTCACCTTTTAATTTTTATGATAGAGTTGAAAATTATTTATGCATCACCATTACAGTATTAGCATATTCTGTACTGGACTATATATTTACTTTTACCAGTGAGTTTTACACTTTCACATTTTTCATCTTCAATTATTCCTTTGTTTTACCTTAAAGAACTCTCTTTAGCATTTCTTGTAAGGCAAATCTAGTGATGATGAACTCTCTCTACTTTATCTGAGATAGTCTATCTCTTCATTTTTGAAGGACAGCATTCAAAGTTCTCTTTTTGTCCTTGACATTTAACAAGATGCTTCTAATGTAAACCTTAGTGTAAATCTTTTTACTTTTAACCTATCTGTATCCCTTTGGGTCCCATGATTCTAGATGTCCATTTTCTTCCACACATTTGGGAAGTTTTCAGCCATTATTTATCTAAATATGCTTTCTGCCCCTTCTTCTTTCTACTCCTGCTGGGTATCTCACAATGTTATGTTGCTTCTTCTGGTGTAGTCTCATGGTCCATTTGGCTTTCTTCACTCTTTTTATTCTTTTAATTTTTGTTTCTCTGTCAGAATAAGTTCAAATGACCTATTTTCAAATTTACTGATTCTTTTCTCTGCTTGATCAGATCTGTGTTTGAACCTCTCTAGGAATTTTTCCACTTAGTTACTGTATTCTTTAGCACCCATATTTCTGTTTGGTCCTTTTGTCTATTACATCTATCTCTGTTGATATTCTATTTAAGTATTGCTTTCTCAATTTCATTTGGTTGTCCACCATGTTCTCTTGGAGTTCACTGAGTTTATTTAGGATGATTATTTTGAATTCTTTGTCAGCAATTCACAAATATCCATTTCTTTTAGATGAGTTAGAAGTTTGTTTTATTCCATGAATCATGATTCTTTATGTTTCCTTGTAAATTCACTTTGTTATTTAACCATTTGAAGAAGCAGCTTTCTCTCCCAGGCTTTATGGGCTTGTTTCAACTAGCCCATAGAGTCAGAAGCACTCAGTATGAAGATAGAGACCAATTCCTTGGAGTGTGTGCTTTAAGCTTGAGGACAACATTCCCATTATTTCCTGCCTAGTCCCCATGGAGGAAAAGCCACAGTTTTCTGTTTTTTCCCAATTTCACAGAACAATGCCAGCTGTTGGAGGACATTCACCCCTTTTCTTTTTTATTAGCTGGTCCAAAAGACTGAGCTCTTCCAGTATCTTAGCACTTCAGTTCAGTTCAGTTCAGTCACTCAGTCGTGTCTGACTCTCTGCAACCCCATGAATCGCAGCACGCCATGCCTCCCTGTCCATCACCATCTCCCGGAGTTCACTCAGACTCACATCCATTGAGTCCGTGATGCCATCCAGCCATCTCATCCTTGGTCGTCCCCTTCTCCTCCCACCCCCAATCCCTCCCAGCATCAGAGTTTTTCCCAATGAGTCAACTCTTCTCATGAGGTGGCCAAAGTACTGGAGTTTCAGCTTTACCATCATTCCTTCCAAAGAAATCCCAGGGCTGATCTCCTTCAAAATGGACTGGTTGGATCTCCTTGCAGTCCAAGGGACTCTCAGGAGTCTTCTCCAACACCACAGTTCAAAAGCATCAATTCTTCGGTGCTCAGCCTTCTTCACAGTCCAACTCTCACATCCATACATGACTACAGGAAAAACCATAGCCTTGACTAGATGGACCTTAGTTGGCAAAGTAATGTCTCTGCTTTTGAATATGCTATCTAGGTTGGTCATAACTTTTCTTCCAAGGAGTAAGCGTCTTTTAATTTTGTGGCTGCAGTCACCATCTGCAGTGATTCTGGAGCCCAAAAAAATAAAGTCTGAGCAAAATAGATATTCAGTTCAGTTTAGTCACTCAGTCGTGTCCGACTCTTTGCAACCCCATGGACTGCAGCATGCCAGGTCTCCCTGTCCATCACCAACTCCTGGAGTTTACTCAGTGTCCATTGAGTTAGTGATGCCATCCATCTCATCCTCTGTTGTTTGCTTCACCCAGAAGACAATCTGAATTTTGAAGAATTAGGCTCCCTTTGCTTTCTTTCCTCCTCCCTGGAGTAAAAATTTCAGTTCTGTGTTTATCCCCAGTCTCACAGGGCAGCACTAGCTGTAACTGAATGTCCTCCCCTTTCTTAGGTTTTGAGCTGTCCCAAAAGACCAGGCTCTGTAGGTTGTTCAGCACTCAATATGAGGAAAGATAGGAACCTGCTGTCCTATGCACCATAAGACAAGTCTCCACAAATTTAAAAATATTCAAATCATGCAAACTAGGTTACTGACTAAAAGGCAAATAAATTAAAGTCAATAATGGAATGATATCTGGAAATTTTCCATGGCAATTATATCTCATGTGTTTCAAATTAAAAATTAGAAAGTATTTTGAACTGAATGACAGGAAACAAGATATGTAAAAAATTATGTGAAACAGTTAAAACAGTGGCCTAGAGGGAAATTAGGATAATTAAAATCTTATATTAGAAAAGAAGAAAGGTCTTATTATGAATAACTATGGTTTCCCCCTAAACTAGAAAAATAAAGGAGAATATAAACAATAAAAATGAAAATAAAAGAGAAAATGAAACAATAGAGAAAAATCAATGAAATAAAAATGGGAGAACATCAAGAAAGCTGAAAAACTTCTAGTCATGCTGATAAGATAAAAAAGAGGAAAGACAATTTTTTTTTATTTTTATTTTTACTTTATTTTGCTTTACAATACTGTATTGGTTTTGCCATACATTGACATGAATCAGCCATGGATGTACATGAGTTCCCCATCCTGAACCCTTCTCCCACCTCCCACCCCATATCGTCTCTCTGGATGATCCCCGTGCACCAGCCCCAAGCATACTGTATCCTGTATCGAACATAGACTGGCGATTCATCTCTTACATGATAGTATACATGTTTAATTTTTATTTTTACTTTATTTTGCTTTACAATACTGTAGTGGTTTTGCCATACATTGACATGACTCCGCCACGGGTGTACATGAGTTCCCAATCCTGAACCCCCCTCCTACCTCCCACCCCATATCATCTCTCTGGATCATCCCGGTGCCCCAGCCCCAAGCATCCTGTATTCTGTATCGAACATAGACTGGCGATTCGTTTCTTACATGATAGTATACATGTTTCAATGCCATTCTCCCAAATCATCCCACCCTCTCCCTCTCCCACAGAGTCCAAAAGTCCGTTCTATACATTTGTGTCTCTTTTGCTGTCTTGCATACAATTTAGAAAACATTTTTTAAAAAAAAGAAATAAAGATACAAGCTACCAATATATACAGTGAGAGAAAAAAACATTGCAAATCTTACAGATATTTTAATTAGATAATAAGGAAATATTACAAAGAACTTATTCCAAAAAAAAATCTGAAAACACAGATGAATGTAAAAGTTTCTTAGAAGACACAAACTACCAAAAATCAAATTTCTAGTTGAAAACATTTCTGCAGAGAAAACTCCTAGCCCAAATGACTTCATTGGGTAAATTCTATAAAATATTTTTAAGAAAAAAAAATCATATCAACAAGGCATCTAAAAAAACCTACAACTGGCATCATATTTAATGATGTCCAATGCAACCACTTTTATTTAACACTGTACCATTTGACTTTTCTAAGTGTAATAAGGCAAAAAAAATGAATAAATTAAATCCACACCAAAATAAAAGATGAAAAATGTCTTTATTTGCTAACAAAATGAACATCTATGAAGAAAATCCTGCTTAATCTGTACAAAACTAATAGAAGTAATGTTTTGCAAATGTGCAGGACGTAATGTTAATAAACAAAAGTCTGTTGTGTTTCTATATATTAACAACAAATAATTCTACATTAAACCCCAAAAGTACAATTTATAACCATATCAAAAATATGGAAACTTTAGGATGAATCTCAAAATAAGATATACAAGTTTTACTCACCAAAATCTGAAAACACTGCTGAAAGTAATTAAGTGGGACTTACATAGATACAGAGGTATAGTGTTTAATGGCTACCAGGAACAAATACATTTATTTACTTATTTACAGATCTGACAACACTCAAAGCAAAATTTGATGCTGCAATTTCCTGATCTAAAATACCAAAGACAGAAGCATAAAGCTACTTTATGGTTAGTGAGAAGACTTTATCACATCATTTATGAAATCGTCCCATAAATCACTAGCTGTTTGCATACTCTCTTCATTGCTACCTTCATCTCTTTATTCCTGAATGTGTAAATAACTGGATTCAAGAAAGGAGTGACAACCGCATCAAAAATAGCAAGAAACTTGTCCATTTGGGAATTGGGGTGTGGCCATGTATAGACAAACATGGTTGGACCAAAGAACAAAATAACCAC